>NC_039249.1:35943533-36106033 GCF_003368295.1 Carassius auratus
TAATCTATATTTAATCGTAATATACATTTTATAAAATCTAAAAATGTATACAGATATAAATTGCAAAGAATAGTGTAATAATATTTATCATAAAAATTAAATACTATTACTTTTTTTTACTGTAATTTTGTATAAAATAGCTGCATCCTTGCACAAAAAGCATAGAAAAACTTTAGTGTATCAACTGTAGTCAACTGTCAATCTTTGAAAATTGAGCTGTGTGATAATTATATGCATTTTAAAACCTGGTCTCCTTATATTCTAAACACAAACGAATGAGTGAGTAGTTAAAAGTGCTTTTTTTATTCGTACGTATCCTATCACACCTAGGGCACCATGTGAGCCAAGACTGTCACTGCTGCCCTTAAAAAACTATGACAACCCTCAGTGTGATGAATTCATATTTGTTGGCATTAATGCCATCATGTCAGCCAGGCAGTTCTAAAGTTAAATTATCTTTACTGGCTGCCGATCATTTTGAGTGCTTGAAATTTGCTATGCAGCATCTCTTCAGAGTGAACAGTGCTCAAATTCACATTCTCAGGAGCAGGAAACATCTGCTATTTTAAACAACAAAGGAGTCAAATGTTTGATTTTCCTTCAAACCTGAAAAACACACCAAAATATGCATATTTCATTGTTCTCTCAATTGTTTTACAGGCACAGACGCACCGTTACTGACTGTGATCCCTGCTGTCTTCTGAAGGCAAAACCAATGGGGCGGAGAGAAGTACATCCATAATAGGGATGTATGGGTGATGGAGACCAAATGTAACCACTGTGTAGCTCATAATATATCCCTCTAAACTCAAGATAAAGGACTCAGCCCATCAGTCTCACAGTCAGATGTGCTGAAAGAAGCAGGCTATTATATTTCATAATTAGCTAATTGCATGCTTGGCAGCTAATGATGATGGCCAAGTGGTGTCTTGTGTGGGTGCCATGGCCGTGCATGCTAAACAGATGTAAATGCTTGTGGTAATTGTTGTGGGAAATGCTTTAACATAAAATAAGACGGAAGATAAATGTCTTCATGATCATGAATTGCATTCTCACTGAAAATGAGAGCTCAGAAGATCAGCTTTAACTGTGAATGGAAGTTTCTATGTATGTGTGTGTGTGTGTGTGTGTGTGTGTGTGTGTGTATGTGTGTATTTGTCTATGATGTTTCCACAAGGATCGTAAAACCTGAATTTTTTTTACAATGTGAGGACTGGCCTGTGGTGTGTGTGTGGATACACTTGTGTGTAGTACACTGACGAGGCTCTATCAGAACATGTTCACTCATGGATGAAAGCACTGCAGTGCATACTAGATCAACCAACACACAAACACACAGAGAAAGACTGTGTGTGTGAGAAGAGCAACAGGAGAAGAAAGGTCACCATAGGACGTGAGACATGGAAGAAAAGTGGATAGACAGACAGAGAACAAGAGGGTAAACAGGAGAGAGAGAGAGAGAGAGAGAGAGAGAGAGACTTATTGTTGGCTCCAGTGCATAGCTAGTCCTCTGTCAGTGGATTTTTTTAACCTCTTACTGACTTATGTTTATAGTGAAATAATGACAAAACTGACTACTACATAATGTGCTCACAAAACAAAAAATAATGCATCATAATCTATTGAGAACAGTAAGCATGTGATCATCTATGAAAGAAAAAGGGAAAATGAAGGGGAAAAAGAAGGAAAACCTGTTTCTTTGTCAGTTTAGTATGACTATACAACAACAATTATGTGATATGTAGGTGTACTATTTAAGTAATAAAAGCACCTTCAAAATGCACAGCTGTTGAACATAAACAAAAAAAAACAAAAAAAGGATTTCCTTCACTTGGAAACAAACAGTGGCCAGTTATCAGCCAGCTTGGGACTGTTGGGAATAAAAATTCCAGTTTTGAGAGCATTTTAAAAAGCAATTCAATGCAGTGTTTCAAGGAAATCAGATTAAAATGCCAGATAGTGTAAATGTGACATTTACCAGAAAGGTCAGTCTTTGACCCATTGTATGAAACTCTGACCCTCTCACCCAATCATAACATTTCAGTTTTTCTTTTATGGCTATTTGTACACTATGTTGTTGTTTTGAAATCTTATGATTTCTAGGAGGGATCTGTGCAAAACTATACAAGCATTTTTGGTTCGGTCTTATTGTTTCCCCCTTATTTTCACATATTACATAACTTAATTTGCTACAGCAGTCTCAGAATAACTCAGTGGATCTTGACTATATCTGCAGTAAGTAAATGATGCTCACAGTCATTTGGATCCCAGCAGGGTACACATCAGCGGTCAGAGCAGCTCGAGTTCTCTGACCTCTACACAGACTGATCTTAGTAAATAGAGTAAATACAGTCAATTTATGCATGGTGACCTTCAGCAGCAGCAGAATCCTGAGCCTGTCGGACAGGAACAGCAAGCTCTGAACTAGACAGCCAACTACGAACAAAACAAGCAGCTGGCCGCTCAGCAGGAGACCGTTCCGCAAGTGTGTGCGTGTGCCCTTGAAATTGAAAACCAATATTTATATCAAAAGCCTCCGTTTCCACAGTACAATCCATTTTATGTTCAAATTATCTATGCATAGTGGGAAAGTGAAATTTGAATTTATAATCATTCAGACATTTTTATATTTTACCCAATACTTGTCAGACTGCCAAGATTAAAAACAGAATAGGTCAATACTGAATCAGTGTCGATAAACACAGAGTCAGATTCAATGGTATTAAACACAGAGTATCTCACACTACAGTGTTAAATTGATTGCATTGGGACCAGTCATCTAACCACTACTGCTGAAACCTCATTATTCTTGTGGCGGTCTGCACCGTTCATGGCCGATAGGACAATTGATCTGTCGCAGTCTTGATGGTCCAGCTAACAACAGGTGCCAGAACAGTCCATAAGGCATATTACAATAAGTAATTGTCCTTGTAGATTTCAACACACGGGATCACTAAGAAGTGAAGGATTAGTGAGTGGTGAGAATGATATGGTAGTGTGAAGAAAGGTGTCCTAAAATGTACCAGAAGAGGAAGGTTGAGAGATGAAGTCAGGAGCTGAGGGTGGTGAGATGACACCGATAGTTGAAAAAGAAAGAAATGTGAGAGAGTCAGCGCTAAAAAGGAGACATGGGGTGTAAAAATGAAAGTGATGCGGAAAATAACATAGAATGAGAGTGAAAGAGAAGGTGCCAAATTTAGAGGAGATAAAGCAGCCTCGATTCATTTTAATCTAGTCCTACTCAGAGAGCTCCAAACCTGATTTCTCATCAAATCTGAGGGATCCTCAGATCTGGACCTCAAGATCCACTTTCCTGTGGAGTCTAGCTCCAACCCCAATCAAACACCTGAGCATGCCAATCAATGCCAATCAATGTCTTTGGGATTATTAGAAAATCACAGGCAGGTGACCCTGATCAGGGTTGGAGCCAAACTCTTCAGCACATTGGACCTCCAGGGCAAGATTTGAGGAACCCTTTTCTAGATAATCTTTCTTGAAGCTTAATAAGCCACATGTTACACTGACCAAATAAATAAATAAATTGACAATAAATATTCATTTGAATTGCAACAATTTTTTTTTTATGCGAGAAAAACATTGCAGAGTGATACAAGAAACATGAAGCTAATACAATTAGGAAAATATGTTGTCTGGGAGAAAGTTAATTAGAGATAGACTAATATTACAATTAGTATTATAGCCAAAATTCTATACTATTCTGTTATAATACATTTTTACAAATAAAGCATAACGATGAACATTTTCTAATCTTTTTTTTTTTTTGACAAAACATAAAAACGACAGGTGACTTAGCCTCCAGCTCAAATTTGGCGGTCTGAAACTAAAATCACATTTGAAGGGGACTGTGGCATGCTTCTTGTATCTTCTTAGATAAATAAATGTTTCTATATTCTAATAATATCACATGGATGGATTTTTTCTGCACAGCCCTTGTATATACACACAAAACCACAAAAAGTCACAATTAACCAGAATTAAGTGCTCCAGAGGGCCATGTGTGGTAATATCTAGTAAATCTGGACTGTATTCTCAGCCTCTCACCCTGAATAGCAGTAATTCAAGAGTGCTCTGGCTGATGAAGTGTATGGTCTGTGTTGGCTCACAGGAGATCACAGATGGCCAAACTTCCACACGGACACAAGCTCATCAATTAGCAGCTGCAGGGCAACTGACAGCTCTGAGATGTCACAAGTTTATAGCCTTGTCTGTTTTCCCTGATTAATCTGTTAAGAAAAGGTAAAGGTGATGGCTTCCCAGTGCCCTTCAGTATTCATACGCTCTTAAAAATAAAGGTGTTTAAAAGGTTCTTCACAGCGATTACAAACCATTTTTGGTTACACAAACAACCATTTAGTCAAAGGTTCTTTAAAGAAATATCTCTTTCTAACCTTTTTATAATATATATTTTTAAAAAAAACTTCTGTTGTGAAACAGAAAGGTTCTTTAGTTGTAAAAGGTTCTTCTATGGCATCGTGAAGCACCTTTATTTTAAGAGTGTACACATTATAACTCTTTCTCTCTGTCTGTCTCAAAGCACTGCCTCCTCATCCCAGTTTTTCTGTGCATGAACAAAAAGGGCAGGGTCTCAAAAATGAAATGACTGGCTCAGTGACCTAATTCGGTAAATCAATCCCAAAACAGCAATCACAAAACTAGGCTTAACCTCGTCCTCTCATTCAATCATTACTTTAATGCTAATCCCACTGATATTTTGAATAGTTTCAGAGCGAGCTAAAGGAGACAAGCTGTTGCTCTGTTTTTGCTCTGTCTTTGATTCAATGATCATGTCACCTCTCCAGTGGACACTAAGCGTTTGATTTACTTGAGGTTTATTTGACAGGATTCATCTTCGATTCACCGAACATACATGTTCTTCAACCTGATGTCATTATCACCAGCCCATAGGCTAAAAAACAGCTATGATTTCAGTCAGAGCATGTCCTATATTTTATTCTTCTTGTCTTTAACTGGCTGTCTCATTGATTAATTTAATTTGTTCTACTGCATAAAAGAATGTAAGCTGGACCAATGTTATTGTGGGTAGAAGAAATCAATTAAAGGTGCAGTATAATTTTTCTATACCAACGCTGACCTTCTTATGTCCCATCCTTCTAAGGAAACTGTTTGACCAGACCCTAAACCCGATGATAAATGTGCTTAGACATAGACTGAAGATCCCATAAACCTCTGAGATGAGCTGTGAAAATGGGGTCCACAGGAACCTTCTGAGAAAAACCAATCAAATGGGTTTGATGAATTCCTCCTGCTTATGCACAGCTATTTACAGTGGTGTTTAATGAACCAGGAAAATTATTTTTACACTACAGAAATCACTACACTGTGCTGTATCCCTCCAGTATCTCTTTCTTCTCACATGATAATAATTCCAGCTAAACAATTCCATCACAAATCAATATTTCATGTCCTTTTACAAATCCGGTCAAATGTTTAAAGTTGATTTCTTTCCTACAAAATAAAATAAATAAATAAACAAAATGTAAGTGTAAACACTTATTTGGTGTGTAGCTTGTGTCACGATCACACTAATGTTTCTTTTATAACATTGTCCCTTACTTATTTCCTCCATGAATCTCTCAGATGATCAAATGAGACTACACAGAACTGCACAGCTTCTTGTCCCTTAATAAATTAATCATGCACTGTTCCATTTCACCTCATTACACACACATCTCAACAACTTTCATATACACTCACACACATATAGGCTGCCAGCCAAAAAAAAAAGAAGCAGAGCAGCACTCTCTCGCCAAATGTAAACTCATATAGAGCACATCCAGCACACTGCATCTGTTCAGAAAGCCTCTAAGGTAACAGATGACACCTGAACACTCAAGACCAACAATGTACATGAGTAAAAACCAAGTATGCTGATATACAGGGAAGGATCTAATTACTGAGCCTAAATAATTAAACCTCACTGCTTCTAATTAACAACTGTATCAACACAACCTCTGGGAAGAATGGGGGGGGGGGGATGAGAGAAAAAGAAACAAAAGGAAAAACAGAATTACATGTTCTAATATTGCTGATAAAAATGAATTCACTGATTAAAAATATGTCCTGTTGTGAAGCAGAAAATAAAACTCCTAAGAGATTTTCTGGTCAATGTGGCCTCATACAAAACAAATATAACAAAAAGATAAAACCAATGTTGACTGTTGTCTGCTCGCAACGGTGACATTTTTATCTCTGAACTTAACTGGCTGATATTAAAAATGATGTGTATGTCTGTCTGTGATGTTTATAATGCATTGTCCTTGAGCAATAATGTTATGACCTCAAAACACTTTTACCATATTGGATGGTTTGTAAACAGATACATTTTAATGTTTGGCTATTAACACATTATAATCACTCCATAAACTTACCCAGAAGTTTATATCACTACAATAATCACTTGCAATGCCAACCACTCTGGCATAAGTACCATGAAATCACAGATCACCACATTCAACAGAAGTGCTCAAAGCCTTATAGAAGCAATCTCAAATGTTGAGGTTGCTTCAGCAAATATATTTCATCTCATTTTTGTTACGGTTTAGGGAAGGATTTGGTGACATTTAATTTCTGAACTCTGCAATATGTGAAACAATTAAATTAATAAAATATAAAATATGTTTCAGATAAATATCAACACAATTTAAGCACTAACTAGAAATGTGACTTTAAAACTGCCTTGCAATGTTAAAGAAGCGACAAAATCTAGTGTAACAAAAATGTCACTGCATTCTTGTCATGAGACAAGACTACCTTTAATATATGCACTGTGGTTGGCTTGTCAAGGTGCAATGATGTTTCAAAATGTCAAGCCCTGTTCCATTTCTGTTTTCAGAAGTGCTTTTATGATTTAGAATGTACAAGAATAGGCACATTTTAGACCTAGCACTCGAGGTCCCCTTTCCTGCAGAGTTTACCTCTAACCTTGATCAAACTCATGATCAAACTGCCAGTGACTTTCTAGTAACCCTGAAGACATTGATCAGCTTGTTAAGGTCTGTTTATCTATTTAAAGGCTATTTACCGCTATCAATGGGCCAATTCTATACTCTCATTTAATATATTCAGAAACATTGTTGATTTTACTTCCAAGAAAGTAAACATTAAATCTACAAACGAGATCTAAAAATACTCATTCAGAATCCAGCAGGGAAAGAGATGTCAGCCTCAGCTTTAAAACTCTGTCACTTCAGATCAACTTTCAAAACCTTTCCACGGAAGTGAGTCGTCTGAGTTCCTAAAAACCCCTCAGAGCTCTCAGAGGCTTTTGAGTTCTGTGAGTAAAAGCGCTGGAACTGCCGTCACTGTTGGACGGTTCCTGTAGTGCTGAGGCAGAGCCGCCCTGTGCCATGCTGAGCATCGTCAGCCAAACAGCCAGCGTGACATTAGCAGACAGTAGGAGGGTATACTTCACTCACACACACATGCATGGTTTGCGAAGTGGCATCTAACCATGAGCAATTTACATCCCTATGGTCCCACATATTTGTCTGCATGCTGAGTTACATGCTCAGAGTCACAGCTTGCTAGTGTCAAATGAAATGCCCTCGAGGGGACAGTGGCTACAAGCTCTGAACCCTTAACATCACCTAAAATTACACTGTTGTCTCTTCCATACCTCCCTTAGATCTTCCTCTTGATATTTCTTACACTTAATCTCTCCATTTCACTCAAGAGTTTTATAAACATGCTTTTTTTCTGTCCTTTAACATCTGGGCTCGCTGTGGAAAGGTCTGTGAACATCATGTTTCATTAAGATAAAGAAAATGATGCAAAAAAAAAAAAAAAACAAAACAAAAAAACATCTGGTGGTGTGACAGACAGCATCTGGTAGAGTAATTTTTTTCATAAATGTGTATATGAATAATATGACACAGGAAGCAGAAGGGGTTATCTGACATGTTCATTAAAAGAGCCATACGAAGTAGCCTCAAATTAATATTCAGACAGTATTTTAAAAAAGCATTTATAGTATTTATAAAGTATTTATATTTAGATATACTGAGAAAAAGTAAATAGGTTATACTGTGTGAATTTTTGAGGACTTAATAGATCCAGTAAAAATAAGACTGGCACCAGCTAAATTGCAAGAATGACAAAAAAAGAAAAAAGTGAAGTAAGCTCTAACGCCACTTGTTTGAAGATGTCACTTGTCTTAATATTTTGTATGTAATGTAATCATGGTCTGAAGTGAACTGCCAACCCGCCAAATGTGGTTGAAAATCAACCATGGTGTGTAATACTATGAACTAGCCACTTTGGAAAGTTATGATTATTATGCTTTGCATGGCATCACTATCAGAACCGCCAATTTCAGCAAAACATCCCGGAGCTGATTGCCTCGTGGGCAGCGCACCAGTGTATAGTGCAGTTGTGCTAACTAAATTTTAACTAAATTTTAACTTTTAATTTTTTTTTAACTAAATTTGAGTCCAGGGTCGCGGTCCTGTGCCCCTCTCTATACCTCTTTGCTTCATGTCCTCTTCTCCAGCTATACTGTCTAAATGAAGGCCAAAAAAAAACTCTAAACTAAAAACACTAGCATAAACAATAACATTGCATAACACTAATTCCCTGGGAAGAAGAGCACCTTTTCAACCCGTTCTCACTACATAAGTATCTGATAAATGTTGGCTATTCAAGACTTTTACCTGTCTCTGTGCAGATGCCAGAAGTGCCCAAAAATGTCTTTATTTTATTTTGTGGCATGATCTGATCATTATCTGATGGATTTTTGATTGCATGTCAGTGGAGGAGAAGCTTCAATAGAGAAGTGACGGACAATTTTGTGATGGGTAGGATTTAGGATTTAGACTCTACACTCATTTCTATTCTATCTGCAAACAAGACTGACTGTGATCAAAATTTAAATCAGTTCAATAATTCATAAACAGATTTTATAATAAATATATTTAAATCTAAGACATGATGTGTGAGGCCTAAATTTAAAAACTGAGTGGCCAAACTGACTGGTGAGTGAAAAAGTTGCAATAACATGCATACATTTTTTAAGTGTTCAAATTCTTTTTGGGGCCACGGCATGCACCTCTATAGTTTCTGTTGTGGTTTATGTGTTGCTGTTTAAGAGTTCTCAAAGAGATGTAGGTCCCTAATTCAAAAGATTTTCCTCTCAAGAGTGTCTAAGAGTGGTATCTAACATTACCAGCCTGTGGGAGAAATCTGACCTAAAAAAAAAAGCCTCCCCAGCCATGCCTTCTCCCTTATCACCTTCTTTCTCTTTCTTCTCACATCTTCACATAGATTTCTTCCTCACACTTGTCATTCACACTCTTCTATGCTTCTCTCATGTTCTCCCCATCTTTAGCCAGACGTTTCACATCACTTTTTAATCAGCTGACATGTATGTGAGAGACTGTCTCCCCTTAGATAATCATAGATCGTCCCACACTTTTACATTTGCCACTCTTTCATCTTTGACCTCATTATGTCCCTTCCACGTGACACTGACATCAGTGATCTAAAGAGATGAACCACCAATTTAGAAATAAAGGTACAAAAACTGTCACTGGGGCAGTACATTTTTAAAAGGTACTAATACACATATTTTACTGTAGGTACTAATATGTACCTTTATTGTATTCATATGCACCCTTTGGGATAAAAAAGGGTCCTAAGGTGTACCTTTTGAAAGGGTACCGCCCCAATGACAGCTCTTGTACCTTATTTTGCAGAGAGTGTGTACAAAATCAATTTAGTTATTGATTTTAAAACTGATACAACACACACACACACAAAAAAAAACTTCCTATCGTGAAACTGGCACATCTTCAGTAAATGCTCATTTAACTTTTGGATTTAGGTTGAGTAGAAAAAGCAATTGAATTGTCAATAGTTTGTAAATAGTTTGTAGTAATTCTTTTATTACACACCAGACAAACAAACACAAATACCTCTGGAAAGGACTGTTTGTCATTAATTGTCATTACCAGATATGGATTATACATGTATTATTAAGCTCTGTTTCTCACTGTATCTCATTAGACTAATTGATTTTGAACTATGCCAGATACCCCATTTAAAGGCTTTTAAGATATGGTACCACCTGAAAAAAAGAGAGTGTTGGACATTTTTATGATTTTAGCACAACTGTAAACCTGAGTGCTTTCTGTTTCTTTCATTAACGTAACATTCACCAACATTATTATGATTGTCACCACACATAACCTGCTGGTGACTCTCTTATCGCACAAATAGGTAGGCCTGCTCTGTGACTAATGGCAGCGCTGGTTTTGACAAGTGATTTCATAACGTTAGCCTCTCTTAGCCTATCTCAATTTCCTCAACCCATCTATTTTAATTACCTCTTCTCCTCACTCACTCCAGCCACCAATCCCGCAGGTCAAATAAGACACATTTCCTGGCACACTTACGCTCTATATTAATAAAAAATGTGACCTGGTCTAGAAAAAGCTTGCCCAGTCTCAAATAAATAGTAAAGTGACTTGAGAAACTTTTAGCCTATGCTCATTTGCAAAATGTATCTCAACCCACTGCATGTTACCCAAGCTCATTGAAAACCCTATGTGTGGTTACATTTCACGAAAAATGATATTATGTGCTTTTTGCACATTTAGCAACACTTTCAAACTGAAATGTGAAAATTAGCCTTTATTTGCAAGGCTTTATTTAGTCTAGTCTTCAGCAGTAATCATAATTTGCGTGAACATGAATCAAATTTGTTGGTGTTTCACTGTACCAGTAGTGGTCGATCCCGATAGAATTGCTGTAAATTGTAGATATAGGTATGTTTTTGGAGCATTAATGACAAGCAAAGATTCCTTTCCTGTATTCACATAGTTCCTGCTAAAATAACTTTGGTTACTCAACATAATCTCAGTTCCCTAAATCCAAAAGTTGTCGCTATGTGGAAACTTATTTAATGTTATTTATTTAAAAATCCTGTTTGTGTACAATAAATGTAACATATATAGTTTCTAGTCAATATCTTTAATTGCATATTTTTTATATTTATCCATCATTTTAATTTGTTTCATTTGTGATGATGCATGGGATTGTAGTTTATTCCCTCATTAATTCTATTAAGTAGACAGTCTTGTATCTTTATCTTTTTGTATGATTTTCAAATATATTCTCCTTCTGATCAAAGTTTGTAACACTGTGATTCACCTTGTAGCTGGCTGGGTTGGTTCATTGCTTATGAAGACACTTTCCTAAAGATGAATTGCATTTAAGAACGTATAAAATAGCACAAAGATGATACCAAAGCCAGTGCCGATATTTTTCTAGGGGGGGCTTTTAAGAAACAAACTTATTTTTTTGCTTCAACCTCTTACCTTTTACATCACAGCAAATGCATAGATTTCCGAGGGTTGATGTAGTTCCTTCAAACCAAACTAGGGTCAGAAGGGCATCTGGCAGTATAATTGTTTATTAAAACAGAATGTCTCTCCCTGCCTGTTTGGGTGTGTTGGTCAAATCATTTTGCTTTGTGTTTGTGGATTGCTGGCAGTGTACTAGTAAGGACACGCAAAGGACAAAATATCTAGCAAAACTGGAAAAATTTCTGTGACTAATAAGGTATTCTAAGTGAGACATTTATAGGTATGATGCAAATCAATTATTCCCTTGTGACAATAAAATAAAAAACACATATGCGCGGGAGCACACACACACACATTTGTTTTGGTAAATTGTGGGGACTTCTATTACTTTTATACTGACCAAAAATATTTTATATCCCCTAACCCTAACCTGCGAGCACCCCCAAAACTTCACATTTTCTGTGTGTCCCTTATCTATCACACCAGATTCAACTCATCCGCTCAAGACTGCAAGACCTGAAATGTGTGTGTCAGAAATAGGGAGACATATAAAATGTGAGGTGCTAGGGGTGCTTGCAGGACCGGTTTGAAAAGCACTGCCACCTACCCTTACAGAAAACCTGTTTGAATTGTTACCCTTACAGATAAACATAATTTACTATTTTTTTTTCCCCCTCCAAGGGGACCACAGGCCTGTCCCCACAAAGCCACATTTTCAGGTTTTACTATCCTTATAGGGATATTTGATCCCCACAATGTAGCATAAACAAAAACACACACAAAATTGTGAATAATTCTCCCTGTTACAATATATGCCATTTTAGAGGGATTTGCTACAAAGGAAACACACATTTTGCTCACAACTATGTCCTGACCAGTATTGCCAGTTGCATAACGCAGGTTCAAATTAGACTTCAGTTGGATTACAGGAGAATAATCTGAGCGAGAGACAGGAATTGGTGACTGATATAGAGTCTGAGTGAAAGGATGAGAAGAAGAAAGGGATCAGCGAGCACATGGAAACAAAAGTGGATTTGGATCCTCAAAATACACCGTTTATGTGTGATTCTTTGACCTTCATTAACAATTCATATGTATTTAACCAATTCAGTGGTTAAACTACATTTCAAAGTGATTGCATAACAAAGCACGAGAACTATGACAAGGAGATATTCAAGATCCCAGCATGCAGCACTTTAATATCTAAAGCGCATTTACGCATAGCGGGCGCTCAAACTGCAATAATTAAATGAAGAGCCATCAGATGAACATTTTGTATTCTTGTGTTGTATTTTGTAGCCTATTCAAACAGGATTCTGTTCTATCTGGATTGCCCCTCGGTAAAGTGAAGCGCTTACCGGTTGGTCTGCTCTGGAGACAGGTGGTCGCTCGCAGGGATCAGTGTGGTTTATCCGCCGGTGTGTTGTTGTTTGTCGATGATGTTAGTCGCTCATGTCAGGAATCTATTCCCCAGCGCGTGCGAGCCAAGGAGGTTTCCAGCCAGACAACTAGCTTTCTAGTATGCGGAGACCTGGTAGTGTAACCAAAGTAAAACGCAAATAAACAACTTAATCACCTTGGCTTGACAGAACTGAGACGGTCATTTCGCTGATGGTTGCGTGTTATGCGGTGCGTCTCAGACAAGTTGTGCCGCCTAACCTTAATGAATGAGTCACCATGCGCGTTTTGCATACAGTAAAGGCTAGGCTACTTATCCATGTCTTTATACAATATTCAATAATTGCATATTCAAGTTCTTTGTTTTAATTGAATGCTCGCATATAAACTGAAATCACGTGAAACAAAGCAATCAAGGTTAGCATAGGCAGAAGAGCAGAGAATGTGGTGGTGATGGGGGGGGGGGGTCTTGTATAGGCTACAAAGCCTACATATTTTATCATATGCGTCCATTATAAAGGCCTATACATATATCAAAAGTCGTAAATTCGTCAACAATAACAATTTAGGATTGAGCTAGGCCTTACCTATATTTTAACTATATTTTAAAACTATAACTTTAAGCCTACTATAAAAACACAGTGAATGGTATGACCGTTTGGCGACACTTCCCAGTGTCATTAGGCTAAATTAGCGCACGTTAAATTTACGTTAATTGCATGAACTATAAATTTGATGCCTGTTCTTGAGAATAAAACCCACCTTGGTGTTATAACTTTAAGCCTACAGTTATTTCAATTTATAATTCCATTCAAGGCTACTTAAATAAGCATAATTTTAACAACACTGTACCATAATATACACATATTTTCTTTATAAACAATACATTTTCGCCTTAACTTATCAAGGAATTCACCCTTTTTTGCCTTGGTAACTTGGTCACATTTCTTTTACATTTCCACAGCGTGCGCCTTCTTCTTAAAAAGAAAGAAAGAAATAAATAAAGAAAGAAAGAAAGAAAGAAAGAAGACAAGAAAGAAATAAACTTAATATAACACATTTGTTCACTTCAGCATGAACTGACCTTCCAAATTTCAGTGTAGCTCTCCGTTAGTTGAAGTCTTTTGTTCAGACGGACTTTCAGTGTCTTCTCTGGCTCCTGCAGCACAGTGTTCTCTCCGTTCGATGCTGCTGTATTGACTAAATAAAATAGTCGCCCTCACTATCTGTTTTCAGTAATCAGCCAGTTCCCGTTTGTCAATGGTTTGAGCTGTTAGGGAATGGAAATAGCTCTCGCTTCCTCCTAAGACTCAGAAACCGTGTCCTGCTCTGTTCAAACTGATCTATTTTCCACGTACGTCTCCTCCGTTGATGACCGTCATTGTAAGGAATCCCTCTCGTGAATGGTTGTTCTTGTCACCTCTCCACTAACCGCTGCTGACTGTGAATGAATGCGCTGCTCAAAGTTCACTGAGAATACAGGAGGAGCAGGTGACGGTGTGTCGCCGCTCAGGATGTGAGAGTCAGAATGAGCGTCCTCGCATCAGCATCAGCATCAGCCGCTGTGTCGAGGGTGGGGAGAGAGAGAGAAAGAGAGAGTGCCAGTGCCACATACATGACTTGGTCTACATCATTCGTAAAAAATGCTTAGGCTTGTGCGTTTCTACAGCTGATGTTAATGAGTAACACAATTAAAGGTGCAGTGTTCTTATTTTAAAAATGAGTCCGTTCATCTGTGCAATAACATCTGTGCAATAACATTAATTAAAATCAAATGACCTCCATTACACTCCCATTAAATACCGCCAGTCATGCCAGTATTCGCCCTCTCATGGGTGCTGCCATGTTGACAACACATGATGTGCTAAAATAATAATAATATTAATAATAATAATTGGGTCTTTAACATAACACTTTTAGTCACTTCTCTGTGCTCAGGGCGCTTACAAAGCAGGGACGTATTTAGGCATATATAGTACAAATTAAATGTGTTTGGCTGTTAGACAAACCAGACAAACTGTAACCAATAATTATAAACTTCATGCATCCAGGCCAACAGGTGTCACTATAAAGCCCAAAACAGCTGTTACTATAAGGACAAAAATTTATAAAACATAATAATAAAATGTGTTCCTCTAATTAATAGAGCCTTAATGTGGTTATTTTTGTTCTGCAGAGAGTCCAAACCAGTCTATTGCTCCAGTAACTGGAAGTGGTTATTTTGGCAGCAGTTAGCATATTTTTTTCCCGTTTAAAGTAAATCAGGTACTATGTCATTAATACAACAAAGCCCTTTCAGCCATGATTTCTCGATACAGCAAACTAACTCACACATTTTGTTTGTCGAAAGATTAATGGCAGGTCCCAAAACAGTTATTAGGACAAACACTCCCTCCCTACCGAGTGAGAAGGTATTGATTAAACTGTGATGGATTGGCTTTTTAATTGTCAAGCATGATGCAAGCATTCAGATTAATGGCTTACCTAGTACTGCACCTTCACAACACTTTCAGTGACCAAGGATTTGCTTGTTTAAGTGCAGATATTTCCATGAAAATTAGTTAAAAAGGGTCCGAAAAACACTAACGTATGAATGCACACACACACACTTAAATTAAATTAAATATCGAGCCATATAAAATGATTCAGTCCTGCCATGCTAGTTCTTGGATTCAAATCACTGCACATCGCATTAATGTCTAAAGATGTGTGATCCCTATACACATCCATCTCCTTGAATGTTGTCCCTGAATGTGTCATGTTTAAATTACGGTTTGCAGTATTCTTAGAATGGAACTATTCGGAACTACCCAGCCTTATCTCACCAATCTATAGCTGCATTTCTGTGCTAGTAGGAATTATCAAGTCAACATGAAGCACCCTGTGCTTGGTGGTCCATATAATAGACTGGAAAGATGAGAGGAGGAAAAGATTGTCGGTGCCAAAAGCTGCCAGCAACCTCCATTCATCACTGGTGTTTGTGATTACAGCCTGAACTCTATCACACAGAGAACACATATGGAGTGGCATGGCCACATTAAAGGGTACAGTACAGGAGGAGAGATTGGAAAGAGGGTTGATAATGACAGAGGGACAGAAAAACAGGGGGAGAAAGAGAGAGGGCATAAAGGCCGAATGAGATCTGTGGTAGGTCTCTTTTGATGGCAAGGCGGGGTGCCTGAGATCTAGTTCAATTTGTAAAGGTTGTTAGTGAGGGCTCAGCTCTTAAGACTTTGACTGACAGTTCAATCACATTCAGAGAGCTTTGCTTGACCAGTCGTATTTTTGGTCTGGAGCAAGGCAGGTTATATTCTTTATATTTTACATATAAAATATACATCTCTGTGTATCTGGATGAGACCTAGAACATTTAACATAGCGCTGGATCTTCATCTTGTGCAGTTTTACAGATGGGTGGCTCAGCTGCCATAGATGCCAGAAATATCCCAGTTAAAAGGTACCCTCCATAAGGGCGAGGCAGGGTGCGTATATATAACGTCTGATAATTACATGTGTCTAAAACAGGGAACCCTGAGAGCTTCGAGTTCAGCCACAGACTGCAGACACATCACAGAAAGAAACATGCGCCACCCTCACTATGCAGAACCGCTGGTAAACCACAGCAGCCTAAGCCTGTAGTTACACTGGGATAAAAAAAAAAATAAGTATACATATACTGTTACATCGAAGACATCTTAAATATACAGAGAAGAATACAGTGCATTAACCAGGCTATTGAGCATGATGTGTGTGTGTGTGTGTGTGTCGGAAACAGAGATAAATTATTGAAGTCTGAGTGTTGTTATTTGTTTGTCTTAAACACTTTATTTTAATGTTTGTCTATTTGATTTAATTTACATCGAAACATAATAGGATAATCTCTCTGTGGTTCAGCCACTGAGAGAAAAAAAATGTTAAAGGAGGTTAACATTATGTAACAGCTTATGTGGTGATAAGACAGAGCCATGCAAAATTTCAATAAAAAATAAAATAAAAAAACACATACATATGGGTCTATATAGGATTTAAATAATGATGTCAAAGTAGAGGAATGGTGGACTAAAAGAAAGAGTGAGATCTGTAATCTGCATACAATTCAGATAAACTCTATTCAATGTCATTCCTCTCTAATGTGATTCCAAACTATTAATTTATTTGTTTGTTTGTTTTTTGTTTAAACAGATGCAAGAAAACTGGTCACTCAATGTTTAGGATAAGATAGAAATATCAAATAGTTAACTTATGGATATTTGAAACATTTTAATGACCATTTTACATTAGACAGCTAAGCAGGCATTTTGCATATTGTGGCGTGCAAGGCTACTTAATTTATTTAAATTGGTTATTATGTATTATTAATTGTTTGTTGTTTGTTTACATTCATTTATTCGTGTTTAAACAAACCACTTACTTTCCACTACGAAGTGTATTTCCTGTTGGAAATGTAAATATACCTTCCATAATGCAACATCTGTTTGTTTTTTTATTTATTTAACAACTAATTAATAGCTTGATATATTGGGGAAAATAAATCTTTTTAAAAACTCTGTTTAGGATGCAGAGCAGCAACACGTGAAAACTGTAGTAATAGCGCCCTCTGGTGGTCATCATCAGTTTAACAACAAACGCGTCTCGTGTTCTAGAGAGTTCTAGGTGCATTGTGGGTACCTCACCCGACACCGTCGTCCTCTTCTTTCCTGCAAACATGATGGTGAGTCACTTTCATGCCTGGTTTGTCTTCAAATCCACCATCATCTGAATTATTGTCGCATTTCCTAGTGCTGGGAGATAAACTTCCAGGGAGAATAAAGCATAAAGAACATGTCTGTGAGAATATTTCTGTTTTAGATTAGATAATACGGCTAAAGGTTTACATTGATGCTAGTTAGCTTGGTGGCTAATGATTCATTCTTACGTATGAGATTTGCAGGCATAATTACGACGCCACGTGCGAAAGTCGAGTTTGTACGTCGTGTACACAATGATTTATATTTCATTCCGTAGTTTTAATCTGTGTGGTTGCTAAATGATGCCAGAGGCTTTAGTTGAGCATCATTTCGGTAACGGAGAAAGAGCTAATGAACCGGTTACACCCTTCAAAACTGTTCGTCTCTTTAGTTGCCATGATAAACCTGTGCCTTGATGAAACAATTGTTTTTATTTATCAGAATAAAGACCGTTATTTTTAGCACGTAGAGACAAACACGGAGAGATATAAGGGTTATTCATGACACATCTTTTGTGCATGACAGCAAATGAAAAGAACTAAAACAAGAGCGGGTATTACTATTATCTATAACAGTCAGCCTTATAATATGTCTATGTGCTGTGTGTGTATATAATGAGATAATGGACGTATGTATGCACAAGTTGTATAAGTAAATATCACATTACTTTATTAATTAACGTATATACCCTTAAATGGTCAATACACTGGCTGTTTGATCTGCTCTTAAAAAATATCTATACCTTTTAATTGAATTCAAAAGATGGTGTAGTTATGATATTCTAGTGATACCTAAAACTCTCCCCTCAGCCCACTCCAGTCATCCTCCTGAAGGAGGGCACAGACTCCTCTCAGGGGATCCCACAGCTCATCAGTAACATCAATGCCTGCCAGGTTGTGGCAGAGGCTGTGCGGACCACCCTCGGCCCCCGTGGCATGGACAAGCTTGTGGTAGATAACAGAGGTAAGTCTTGTTTGTTTGGGAAGAACTCAGACTGGTATATTTCTTGGTATCATATTAACATCATGTTCTGATTTTTCATGCTGTGATTTACATGACGTATTTATTCTTGCAGGCAAAGCCACTATTTCTAATGATGGAGCCACAATCCTGAAGCTTTTGGATGTTGTACACCCTGCAGCCAAGACTCTGGTAGACATTGCCAGATCTCAGGATGCTGAGGTAGGTTTGACACGTTCTGTGGCTATATTTATACTGCTTTAAAGGGTAGTTAGTTAGGTAGATCGTTTTAGTTGTTATTGATTGATTGAAAACATTATAGATATGCAATGAAACACCTATTCAACATTATTTACTACAGGGCACATATTTATAAAATGTTCTGTTGTTTATCCTCAGATTCTATATTCTTTAGCAGAAGAATAGCATTTTAAATGTTTTAATGATACACTTCCTGTTTTATAACACAAAAGCTTTTGTGTGCTTAAAAGACAGTATTGTGAATGTCAGCATGACTGAAGGAGCCTGTTATGTCTGTTTCTTAATTATAAGTTTTAATTTTAACAAGATGGGCTCAATTTGCATAAATATGTTATGGTTCTTTAAATGTGCTAGAGTGTATCATCTACATTGTCTGTTTGTATAGGTTGGTGATGGCACCACCTCAGTGACTCTGCTTGCTGCTGAGTTTCTGAAGCAGTTAAAGCCATACGTAGAGGAGGGTCTTCACCCCCAGACCATCATCAGAGCGTTCCGCATCGCCACACAGCTCGCTGTCAAAAAGATCAAAGAAATCGCTGTTACCATCAAGAAGGATGACAAGCAGTGAGTCCCAGCCCTGTGTGCTGTCGTGAATTATATGCATGTGTTATTATTGCATAAATGTCACAGCGGTGAACATCTGTGGTCTGTTGCTACCACAGTGAGCAGAGGGGGTTGTTGGAGAAGTGTGCTGCTACGGCTCTGAACTCCAAGCTGATTGCAGGACAGAAGGATTTCTTCTCCAAGATGGTGGTGGATGCAGTGATGATGCTGGATGATCTACTTCCTCTGAAGATGATTGGAGTGAAGAAGGTGCAGGGCGGCGCTCTGGAGGTGAGAGGGAGCTGGGTTCTGGATTCCAGGGGATTTGATTTGATTTAATTTCTTTTAGACTTTTGTTCACACTGAGAACAAATCATTTGGACTGACTATCACTTTCTGTATTTACAGATCCGTTTGTACAGTAGATATTGTAGTCAAAATCTACTTTATCTTTATTAGTACACCTCACATCTTTTAAATTAGATTTTAAAACACTATGTGCCAGCCATACTTTTGTAAATGGAGAACAACTGGGCAGGTTATTTAAAAACTGAAACAAACTCATGCAAAGTATAGCTTGATGCTGAGAGATTTGTTAAAAATGGGCTTCAACATGTTTAATAATCTCTGACTAGATGGAATCTTCGTCTGAAGCTAGAAAATCAGATTCTGTCCTTTGTGTACTATACGTTTTTTGATGAAATGTCTAATCTTACTACTGAGAATATGCAGACCTTCTGACCTTTAACAACCAGCACTGACTTACTCCAGATGGCATATCAGAGGAAAAGCCGTTCCAGCCTTTACTCAATAAGACAAAACTCATTTTTGTTGCCAGTCTGTACAAAGCCTTTACATATAAAGGTCATTGTTGTGGATTAGCTGAACAGTGTGAATTTACCCAGAGTAATCTCTCAGAGATGCAGTATTGGTGAAGAAGGTCTCTAGTGAATTGCAGCAAAATAAACAGATGTAGACTTTAACATTACATCCCTTTGTTTTTGTTTCTGTCTGTCAGGACTCTCAGCTTGTAGCTGGTGTGGCATTCAAGAAGACCTTCTCCTACGCTGGCTTTGAGATGCAGCCCAAGCGCTATGTGAACCCGAAAATCGCACTGCTCAACATTGAGTTGGAGTTAAAGGCAGAGAAGGATAATGCAGAAGTCCGTGTCAACTCTGTGGAGGTCAGTACAGTTTTTAACACTTTAACGGGTATATTTTTGAGAAGGTAATTGAAAAGTACCTGAATTTTTAAAGTGCAGTATATATGTGAAATAATGTTTATTTTTTTTTTCTTTTAACATTTTTATCCTTTAACGCAAAATTAACAATGCAACACATTTGATATAAATTCAGAGCCGTTTTGCTGAGAGACTCTTTATTCTCGTCATAGCATAACTATTTGGTTTTTTAAACCGCGCAGGTGCGATAAAGAGAGAGCCTATAGAATCACCAATAATCTAAATAAAAATACTGTATTTAGAAGAGCTAGTTCATATATAGTCGGACGCAACTGTCATATCGCGGGTCCTGTGACAAGTCTAAATGTTCTCCAAAATCAGTCAACGGTGAAAATCGATAGTAGCTTTCATTTGAAGTCCCAACAGTTTAACACTAAAGTTGGACGTAAACTAATACGTTAAATATAAAGTATTTAAAACAGGTCAGTTCATATATTTGGAGTAAAGTTGAATTGAACTGCTGCATCCGTCATAGAGCGTAACCCCATGACGAGCCTGATGCACCGCCACAGAAACAAGAATGAGATGTGTTCTAACATAACTGTGGCATTAAACTCAGTTAGGGCTCATTTAAAATATTGCACACACATAGGCTTTCAGATTACTTGTTAAAGTGCAATGAAATACCTTGTAAACATCTGCAGACAATGTGCGTCTGTTTATGGATGGAGACTTTTTCACCAGCTACAGGCTCTAATCTTCATTTGTGTGTGTGTGTGTGTGTGTGTGTGAAATGCGGTGCTGAAGTGAAATTGCTGGGCAGTTTGATAGCCGAATCATTATAGGCTGCTCAATAAAAAAAATATTATTATTATTATTATTTAATACATAATAACGAAATAGTTTGATAAGATCCTTGATTTTAGTCCTTGAAAACCAAAAGGGTAGTGCTCAAAGTGTTTGAATGTCCTGGAATTTCATTTTACATTTTCTGTACAAACCCTGCAGAGATTGTCATGTCAATAATCCATCATGGCCAAACTCAGTTGTTTTTCCACATGTTTCTGTGGCTGTTTGCAGGACTATCAGGCCATTGTTGATGCTGAATGGAACATCCTGTACGATAAGTTGGAGAAGATCTACAAATCTGGTGCTAAAGTGGTGCTGTCAAAGCTGCCCATTGGAGATGTTGCTACACAATTCTTTGCAGACAGAGATCTGTTCTGTGCAGGCCGTGTTGTGGAGGAAGATCTTAAGAGAACTATGATGGTGTGATGATTTCCTGTCTTTATGCTGTCAGTTAGTTTTGGCTGTGTACAGTGCTTTTATGATTCGATTCCAATCTGTTTTTATATTGGGGTAAATATAGTCCAATTTCAATCAGACGACTAATTGAATGCCATATATCATCACTTAGGCACACAAAATAATGTTTTGTATGTGGTTATGTGTTGTTGACCATGTAGCAGTTGAAGCATCTGTAATGTCTCCTCCAGGCCTGTGGTGGCTCTATTCAGACCAGTGTCGGTGCCCTGACTGATGATGTGCTTGGACAGTGTGAGCTGTTTGAAGAAGTGCAGGTTGGAGGAGAAAGGTATGTTTTTTTTTTTTTTTTATGTAACTACAATATGTAATTGTCCATGTAACTGGAGATTTTAATAAGTGATTTCATGTAAATATTTTCCATATATACAATGTAACTATGTGTATTGCATTACAGATACAACTTCTTCAAAGGCTGCCCGAAGGCCAAGACCTGCACCATCATCCTGAGGGGTGGTGCAGAGCAGTTCATGGAGGAAACTGATCGCTCACTGCACGATGCCATCATGATTGTGCGCAGAGCAATCAAGGTGGGGAAAACTTCATCTCTTGCTATAAATGACTACAAATACAGGTTTATTTTATTTTTGATTTCTAGGATTTCTTGTGGGCAGAGACTGAAAACTTTGTGTTAACATTGTATAGTAAGTTGAATAAACATGAAAGACAGTAGTACTCTAGTCCTGAATAAGCATGATGCACTGGTGTTTCTGAATGTTTTAAAAACTGCTTGCAAGGGGATACAATTTTCTTTAGCTATTAAAGGGGTCCTATTATGCTCTTTTACAAAGTCTTGATTTTGTTTTAGGGGTTACCAGAACATGCCCACCTTCCAAAAAAACTAAATGTGATTGGTTAGTTTAAGGCCCCTATATACTTCAAACAGAATCAAAGAACAAACTGATATGACTTCAATTCAAACAATTTCAGGCCGAAACCAAGTTAATTTTGGCTGTTAGAAATGGCGAAGTTTGTTTTGGTTCATAAAAACCGTCAAGCTTTTATTGGTCCATTGCGGATACTAGGGCTGCACGACAAAAATTGTTGATTATTCCCTTGAAATTGCGACTTATGATTATCACAATTTACATTTAGTGATGTTTATACTATTGTTTAATGCAACTGCATGCCGTATTTTTATATGAAAATAAACAAGCTAAGAAAAAACTCTTAACTGAAAAACATTTAGTGCTTATACATCGGGTTGTTTTTTTTTTTTTCTTTAAATTATAAAACATTAAAATTATGAATGGTTTTATAATGTTGAACTAAAACAATGAAAAAATTGTTTCCTTGAGATAACATGTATAAAGAAAAAAACATATCTTAAAGGGTTAGTTCACCCAAATATTAAAATTGTCATTAATGACTCACCGTCATGTCATTCCAAACCCGTAAGACCTCAGTTTAAGATATTATAGATTTAGAAACGTGCATCGCTTATGTTTATTCAGTGCTCTCAACCAAGCAAGCGTTCTAAACAAGACCTCACCCCTCCCCATCCCCCAAACATTTAAATTTGTGTTGGTGGTATTTATTTTAATAATATTCTAATGGGCCGGTTTGTGAAATCACAAAACCCGGAAAACAACGCTGTAGTCCAAACAGGTTCCTTGTAGTTATTGAAAAGGGGATTTTTTTTAGTCAATTTTTTTTACTAAATATCACAGTTTGGAGTGGACTTTGATATTTGTAACTTTGTGGATCTTTTTTATGCCCAAACATACACACTGACTATAAGTGAAAAAGCATATTAGGACCCCTTTAAAAATAAAACAAATATAGTCCTTGCTGAAGGCTACAAAAATAGTCATGTACTGAACATGTATTTCCCCATGACAGAATGACTCTATTGTTGCTGGAGGTGGCGCTATTGAGATGGAGCTGTCAAAGTATCTGAGGGATTATTCTAGAACAATTCCAGGGAAGCAGCAGCTGCTGATCGGAGCCTATGCCAAAGCCCTGGAGATTATTCCCAGACAGCTGTGTGACAACGCAGGCTTTGATGCTACCAATATCCTGAACAAACTGAGGGCCAAGCATGCACAGGTACTTAGACAAGTCATGCCTATTTCTTTTTCATTAAATCATCTAAATTAAATGTCAGTGTTAAAATTAAGCCATTTGCATGATCTATCTTTTCCTTAGGGTGGTATGTGGTATGGAGTGGACGTGAATAATGAAGATATAGCAGACAACTTCCAGGCTTGTGTATGGGAGCCCTCTATTGTGCGTATCAATGCCCTGACCGCTGCCTCTGAAGCTGCGTGTCTCATCCTCTCAGTGGATGAGACCATCAAGAACCCTCGCTCTTCTGCTGATGGCCCAGCACCATCTGCTGGCAGAGGAAGAGGTCGCGGTAGACCCCCACACGCTCACTAATCCACACCCATCCCCAGTAGTGTCTTGGGCAGAGCCTCTGGACTTAGGAGGTCAAAACAAATGCTGGCCACTTATAGGGCCTTGATTTGTTTCCTTGACCCATTTTGTTACTTTCTGGTCCCATTAAATCCAAGCATTTCCATGTGTTTACAAAGACTAAAGCAGAATAAAAATGTCATGTTTGCTAATTGTTCCAGGTATTGAGTCATCTGTTGGATAGTTGGAGATTTGAATGTTGTTTTGTGAAAGTCTTTAGAACACACAAACCATACAGACACTCAAATAAAGAGTGATCAGTTTGTAGATCTGTATAAGCACTGATATGCAGTCACTCTGCTGATATACGTTCATGTGTTGGTCATTGGGTGGAACTATTTATTGGACCATTAAAAGCAGTGTTTTTCCTTCTCCAACATTTTTGTGTGATTTCTTTCTTTATTTGTGATTTAACCTTTTTAGTCATGAGTGGTAAGAGACTTAAGACGTAAGAATTAATATCTTAAACATAACATTAAAAGGAAAATACATTTTATTTTCAGGTATTGTTTTGAGTATACAAACAGCTTCATGGTATTTATTAAACTAAAGTTATAGGACTATATGCTAACAATATGATGTGATTTAAACCCTAGCTTAATCCCCATATGTCAGACTGATGTCTAGCATACTAAATAGTAATATTACCAAAATCTTTGAAGCAGGTTTTTGTTAAAAATTATTTTCTTTCCTTCTGGATGGGTGAAAAGCCATCAACATTGCTCATATAAGGCAGATGAAAGACTAAAAGTTTAAATGTCATAATTACTTTTAGTTTAGACCTGGAATAATTTAACGTCTTGAGAGGTAGTGTTTCATAAGCTTTAGCTAATCTAATGGTGCCCTAAAAAAATCCGGCACAGAACAAATAAACTACAATTACAATCAGGTAGGGAAAATGTTTGCAAATTGCATTGGATAATGTAGCTACCTCTTTTGTACCTCTGTAGGAAATCAGATATTTTTAACTTAATTTCTTACCTCCAGGTGGCGCAACTATTAATTAAACTTAAAAGAGTGTCCTGATACAAGTTTTTAAATGATTAGTGTATAGTTCTAGAGAATGTATATAAAAAAAAGACAAAAAAGTCAAGTGGCTTTATCTGATAAATAAAATACTAAGTGTCTGCTAATTTAGAAGGAATATAATGTCTACTTACTGCATGTGTGATGCTCACCACAAGGAGTAACTGAACTAATACTAGCTCCTCTGCTAATAAACTAATAGGAATAAAATAAAAATGTATGCTTCTTTGATAATTCTAGTAAATGTGGTTCCCGTCCATGTGTTTTTTTGTTTTGTTTGTTTGTTTGTATTGTCAGTGGCTCGTGTAACTGAAACTTTCATTGCTTATAATTTAGAATATTTCTTATCCAAAGCTTGCAGTACGCTTAATTCAGAGACAGTCCTCATAGCTAGTGCTTCACACAATTACAGGGAATCCCAGTAATGTTCCAGTTTATAATTCAGATCTTCATCCTCAAAACTATTACTTAAGCCATTAACTGATGAGATTAGCTGTTGTTAAATGTCCTTCACATTCGCATTCCAGTTCTCTCCAGAAACGGCACAATAGGATCAGTTGGACAGGAAGTCAATTGATGCCCGCACCAGTTTGCCGGTTGCAACATCAACAGCTGTGACTTTGATCTCAGTGTCTCCAAACTGCATCGTCGTGCGAATCTCCCTGCGTTCAAATTCTGATCCTTTATCGTTATCACCAGCGCTAGCTGCCACTGCCCCTGACTCAAGCAGGTCTAGTGTGATGGCACCACACTTCCTCACCCCGGGGTCGGTAATGTAGGTTATGTCATCAGTGTCACTGCAGTAGATGTTGATGATGATCTTCCTTTGTCCCATTCTTGCTGGAGTGTAGCTCCGCCTCACCACCTCTCCCAAGGCCACCGATTGATCAATACTTACAAAGCGGTCCAGGATGTCAGTGCACCATTCTCGGCCATCTTTAATGAGAAGCTTATCACGAGGGTGTCTGCCTTCCACAAAGCGGTTTAAAACCCCAACACCGTAAGTTAATGGGCATCGGCGTACACGAACAACAGTGGGGTCTAGACCAAACAGGACTGCACCCTTGAGGATGGTTAGACCTACATCATGTGGAATTATGATTCGGCAGTTTCGCCCTAGTGTATTTTGTGCAGCGCGTTGAAGCATGGGCGACTCTGCAAATCCTCCAACCAAGAAGAGAAAACGCACACCCTTTACTTCCTCCCTTTGCATTAAGTTCTCTGTTAGAGTGAGAGAAAACAATAAGACTTTTAGAGAATTGACCATCAATCTGCGGTTTTGTGTTTGTTTGAAAGACAGTGTGTCTTACCAATATGTTTTATAACGTTGTTGATAGTCGGCTGGAAAAGCTCATTCATGGCTTCCGCTGATAGCCTCAGCATCCCTTGAGATGACCACTTTATAAAATTCATACTGACAGAAACATCACACATTGTTATAGACACACACATTTTCAAAGATATAATAAAGCTCTCAATCAGTCAGACGTACTTGCTCTTGCGCAGGGCAGTCTCCACACTCTGCCCCCGGTGTCGCTTGTAGAAGTCAATGAAGGAAAAGGGTAGGGAGATGTTTAATGAATTGGCCCGGCCAGGAGCTGCTGTGCGCTTGCGAGCTTCAAATGCAATTGTAAGGTCCACCCAAGCTGCTGGACGTTTGGCTTTAAAACTCTCAATGAAGTCAGCCCCAAAGATCTTGCACAACATAGACTCGAAGGCAAGATCAACGCCAACTGCTCCATAAGGACCCCCTGAAAGAGAAACATGTATATACCATTTTGGATAGAACTACATGCCACTAGATTTGCATGCTCATCTCAGTTTGTTTCAAGGCCTTAACCAAATCCTTTGGAATAAGTGATTGACGATCAGTCAGGATGAAATAACAGGGTATGGCTCTCATCATCACTGAAGATTTACCAGATTTGATTTAATGGTAATCATTTTGATTTGGATGTGCTCCTGGATCAACAGTTCTTGAAATAACCAATCTTAACCCTGACACCAACTCTAACCATTAACTATCTCTACAATCAAGGGGAAATGATAGAATAATAAGAACATTGGTTGAACCCCCAATCAGAGGCACACAGCCTAACATTATCCCTAAACAAGAGGTATCCAATCCTGATCCTGGAGGGTCAATTTTATGTAGAGATTAGCTACAACAATCCATCTTAGAAATTTCTAGTGATCCTGAAGACTTTGATTGGCTGATCCAAGTGTGTTTAATTAGGGCTGGAGCCAAACTCTGCTGGAAGGTGACCTTCTTGGAGCAGGTTTGGACAACCCTGTCCTAAACCTGTAGAATACAATAGGTTGATGTTTGTTGTCCCAATGATGTGTACTTGAGATGTCATTGGGTGGGTGTGTGTGTGTGTGTGTGTGTGAAGTCCACAAGACTGGGGTGCCCCGAAACCTGAGATCTTAGGTTTCAGATAGGTGCTTATATGTGCCCTTGGTGTGTCTTTTTGCTAAGCCCACACAAACACATCATAGCAAACACTACATGGCAGTCTATGTGACATTACATCACCTAAGTGTTTGCTTGAAGGAGGAGCGACAGCTTGATGGCAGTTGATCCAGGAGCATGTCCTACTTGGCAAAATCATGTAATGAGTTGAACTTGGTTATTCATGACTCTTCACTTCACTCATGCATTATTTCACTCTAGTCCTGAAGATCTGTGAGGTGGAAGTCTTATTGGAGGTAGTGCGAAACAGATTTGGTTCTCAACTAACCTGAGGCTTTGTAAAGCTCCTTCAGAGTGCCCTGTGGCTGCTCAATCTGATGCACCGTCAGATCCACTGTCCCACCACCACAGTCTGCCACAATGTACCGGTCACCTTTAAGAATACACACAGTTAAACTTATTCAGTCATTGGTTTCCTGCTTAGTAACTGTTACCAGACTTGTTTAAACAACAATCTTGTTCTTCTCTCTCTCTCTGACCTGCTGCAGTCAGGAAGATCTTTTACCAAACAGCCTTCAGACATTTATGATACAGTCTGAGATAAGAGTGGCTTAGCTTGGCTCATGCCAACTGACTTTACTCAACTACACAGGACTAAAAAGAGAGGAAAGTGTGTTTCTTGTTTGTTTACAGTGGAAACTCAGTTTCATGGCAAATCGCCTCCTCTGTGTGTGTCGATAAACATGTGTGCTGCAAGACATTATGAGAACGCAAAAGAGATCTGTTTTTGAGTATTGTGTGAGTTAGATTGTAATAAACTCGATCCTTCTCTCTCTCCAGGAAACATCTGGAGCTAAAGAAGATTATTTTGACCCTGCACCTTGTCATTGTGCCAGTCATGCAGAGAGCACTGCACGCACACACACTGCAGCCATCCACTCAGACTGTGCAGCCAGTAATAACATACCAGTGATTGCTCCATAATGAGCGTCTCTTTACATGCAAAGCAATTAGAGTCATATAAACAATATTATATACACATAAGGAACAAGAAAGTGTGATGGGGGGGAATCATATTTTAAGAATGGAAGATTTCATCTAACTTCTCATATAAAGTAGCTAATTACAATACAATGCTGGAAATTATTACTTTGGGATTTGACTTTTCAGTTTTGCTTCCCTGTTTGAAATCTTTTTGCCGGTCTATTTGTGGTTACTTTCCAAGAATCACAGATAAAAAATAATTGTCTTTATTAAAGCATCCTCATGTTTAATTTGTCACAGTATCAACACTCTGTATGTCCTACGGGCATCAAGATCTGTTTCAAACAAACTATGTCTGAGGACAAAATTACTATCCATAGAAATTAGCTGAATATATATACATTATATACATATAACAGAAGTGATGATGATGATAGCTTGATGTCTGTCTCCCTCTCTCACCTGCAGGGCCTCTGTTGGCCAAATGTGTTCCCTAAGGATTTTATTGCTGTACCACCCTTCCTTAAATAATATGAAGAAAAAAAAAAACACCTACTATAAGGGTCAAAATAGGAATTTTATTATTTACAAGTTACAATTGTAGCTCTCGACAGTTACCTTGCCTTGCCACGACTTTATTAATACAGTTGTCTAATTTATTTTGTAGTCTCAAGCATTCAGAAATCTGGCAACAACAAAAAAAAATAATAAGCAGTTTTACTATGATAAAACCATGGTTTATTTTTGCAAGGGTTATGATGTACACATATTTTTTTCATGGAAGAAATTATAGGTGCTGTGTCATCCATCCAAAAATTAAAGATTAAATGCATATTTGAATTAAAAGTTTGGCCAATAGCCTAAACAAGAATTAGATCCTCCTGTAAATGTAACAGCAGCAATTACCCTATGGCTCCCATATGCATTTGTAATAATATGTTATGTACATAAATTGTTTATTTTTTCTTAGCCTGCATTATTTATTTTAACAGTATTATTAACCAATAATTATTGCCTCATTGTTTATAATGCATTTTAAGTCATTTTAAAAGCTATTGATGGGCTTAGGTCTGTTTTTATAACCAAAGTAAATTATCTTAATACTTCTTTGTAAATTCTAATTTGAAGAAACAAAACCATGGCTAATTTGCAGTTAGCATGGCTACAAGAACGATGATGTTTGGTGAGAGAATAGACTATTAGATGCGTTGGTGGTGGTAAAATAATTTCCGACATTAAAACACGTTATTAACATCAACAGCCAAAAATGTTTGACAGTAATGTGCCTGGAAGTGATGCTCAGGCTTAATTTTTACCTTTAACAAATAATTTACAATTTATTTTAATAAATATATATTTAAAAAAATTATAAAGTGTACATTCGTCCTCAAATGTTACTGAGCTTTAACATTCCAAAACATTCGAAAAAAAGTAGCAGAATTTACATATCATTTACAGTTAATTTTAAGAAATATAAAAACTGTAAAAGGTGTCCATTATAGTTGACACCTATATGAAAGTTTACAGTTGTTTTTATGACTGTAAGTCATTCTCCTCAAATGCTATTGACGTTAGAAAATACAAAGTGTAAAGCAATATCACACATGTAACTTTAGAGCAAATTTCTCTGCACCGGATGTCCATCCATCAATTATGAGCATTCAACGCAAACATGAGGGGCGAGGGCGGATGGGGGAATGGGTTTTTTTTTTTTTTGCAGCTGTGATGGTGTCCCCCTCGGAGTTGGTGTCCTATGCAAACTGCGTACTCTGCGTGTAGAGAGTGGAGGTGCTGCTCACCTGTCTGCATCTCAGACCATAATTCTCCAGTACCACTCTCCACCAGAAAAGTCCTGCTATGCCTGGCTCTGCGGAGCTGCTCGCGTGCTGAAAGACAGATTGATTTCCTTTAATCTGTGAATCACTCACACATGGGCAGCATTAATCAAAACCTTATCATATTAGAGGCAATAAACTCGAACTTGAGCGAAAGAGAGAGGGAGATACTGCAGTTACCTGGATCAATAATAAAGCTGCCTGCTAAAAAGACCCTGATTTAATGAACTTAAAGCCTTTGTTTATAAAACATGATCTTTGAGATGTGAGCACAATTTACTTTTAAGTATTGCTCTTATACCTAATAAAACCGGCTGTGTTTCATGGCTGTAGTTTTATAGGGGGTGCTTTTAGTGAATAATGACCTGCTAAACTAAGAATGATCTCTGCTTCACTTTTGAGGCTATACTGGTTGCTATGTTTCCTGAAGAACTCTTTTTATGGACTGCGTTACTTCTAATATTTCCTTTCAGGTACAGTCTGTGAACACTTACATTCCTGCACCAAACACACAAAGAGAAAACCTAACCACACTTTTGGGACAATCTGGAACCCATTACAATATGAAACAGCATGTGAAACAAGACAAAGAGAGAAACAAACCAATTTTAACTATAATTACTCTAAAACCCATGTGATCTGATACAGCAGATTTAATAATAATGCACCCACTGCAAAAAAAAAACAAAAACAAAAAAAAACTATTTTTTCTCTCCATAGAAAATGCTAAAGTGTACAGAAAAGAAAAGAAGCAGCTTAAGTGTGTTTGTGTCCCTTGATTTCCTTTGGCAGTGAACATTGTCCAATTGTAAAACTTTTTCATTTTTGGAACGTACATATTTTCGCATACTTCTGAATAAGTAAGCAAGCAAAAATGCAAGAAAGAATGAAAGAACAAAAGAAATCAATCCAGGACAACTAATGTAAGCAGTCAAGACGAGGGTGAGATCATGGTCTGCAGCACCTTGTTCCAATTATGATGTGAAATGTGTGTGTATGAGTGTAAGTATATTTTGTCTGAGTGTAAAACAAGAATGAATAATGTCTACAGAATTTGTTTTTCTTTTTTTGTACAGTAAAGAGTGTATGTAAACGAGTACCATTTCATCTTTTGTAAAGCCTCAATAAGAAACACAGTGTCACCCCTTCAAAGAGGCTTTTTCAGTTATGTGACATTGGGGGACACTCACACTTTCAAGAAAAGGTCATCTCTCTCTTTCTGTCTTAACCTAAACCACATGCTTTCATGTTCACTAAGACCCGCTTGGTTCTGAGTCTTACTCTAATCTGGCATAAACCCGCACATACCCACAGGAAACAAAAAAAAGTACTCTGTTTTCAAAGGATGAAAAACAATCCCGTATTCCTTATGCTTTAGGCATTGTTCCCATTTTTTGTTTACAGATAAATGTTATACACTCAAAGCAAGAGATTTGGACTGCTTCACCGGATCAATCTAAAAGCTATGATACTGTATAATGCTAATTGGTTGAGAATAAGAAAATACTTACCTTGCCTAAAACTGGAATCAAATGATCGGGACCCATCCAAATCTAAACCATTAGTTATTGGTTTTTGACTGAGGTCAATGACCTGGTGTAGACGGAGCTTCCTGCAATAGATGGATGCAGCCTCTGGTTCGAGAGCTATGAGGAGCTGCTCAGGAGAATCTGGAGTCACCAAACCTGCCTATAATAAGATAAAAAACATGAGCCTTAATTAATAGTGTTTGAGGTAACATTGCGTCACTTATTATCAAGTGTTTCCAAGGGTGAGTTTAGTTCCTCAATGAATTAGTGTTTTGAATAAATGCGACCTTGGCTGTGAAACCCAGCTAAAGTCTTTTCTTTTTTTTAAGTTTTTTATTTTATTTATTCATTTATTTTTAATTTACTGTTTACTGTAAAACCATCCTTCATAAGGTAAAGAGCAATCTGTGAAAATGTAACATTGATATCTATAATATTGACTGAGACAATGTCTAAGATTGAAATCATAGTGTAATTAATGGTTGAAATCAAACTCTGATATTTGTTATATCATAATTAGATTTGACACTTTAGCCTGGATTTCACAGAGAGGATCACAAATCAGCTACCTGAATGATTTAATGATACAGTCACTTTATTGGTTCCTGAATGAATCCGTATTTTCAATGAATTGGTTGAGTAAATAATTCACTCACTCACTCATATAGACAGTAATTGGTTTTGTGTCACGGTTGGTAAACCATGATCTCAGGTTGTTTACACTTTGTGGTGGATTCTGTATGTTCTGCGTCTGCACTGATTAGTTGTGGGCGTCTCCGTTAATTGTATCAGCAACAGCTGCCACTCATTACCCATCTCCTATATAATGGCTTGTCTCACGTCTTGTGTTTGTGAGATCGTTGTTTCATGTCGTTGTGTTTACCCCCGTCTGGCTTCTGTGTAGTTTGCGTTGGATGTCTGTGTTTCCCCAGAACCTCATCCACTCTCCGCACGATCACTCAGCCATGGACACTTACCTTCGGCTCTGTTCCCCGCAGTTCCTGTGCCACTCTCTCCTGCTGCCTCACGCCGTCAACACCCGGACTCCTCACCTGCACTCCATTACCGTCTGGACTCTCACCGCCTTAATCATCCCTCTGGAGTGTTCCTGTATCATCGTCTTTGTGTGTCTTTGTAACTTTATCTCATCATCTCATTAAATACGTTAACTCGCTATTGTTTCCAGACTGTCCTTTCACCAGCCGTCACAGAACGATCTCACCCAAACATGGAAGCAGCGAGCACCAACACCCTCACCGATTTCATGCACCACAGCGTCAAGAGAATGGATCAGCAGCAGGAGAGCATCTCGAACACCGGACGCGCCGTCCAAGCGCTGGTGGCACAGGTGTCCGAGCTCACCCAGCAGATCCAGCAGATCCATCAGCTCACGTCTCCCACTGCGCCCATCGCGCCGCCTGCACCGACCGTTCCCCCGGGGATTCCCCAGGACCACTTCCGGCCAGAGCCGCGACTTCCGGCGCCGGAAAACTACGCTGGTGAGCCAACTTTTTGCAGAACATTCCTTAACAAGTGCTCAATGCATTTTGCTCTGCAGCCCCGCACTTTCATCAAGTTCCGTACCCTGGCGGCCGCGTGCCAGTGGAACGAGGCGGCGCAGTGGGATAGATTCCTGCATGGGTTATCCGACCGTGTTCAGCAGGAGATCTACCTCCTCGAGCTGCCCCATACTCTCAACGAACTCATCGACCTGGCGTTGCGGGTGGAGGCCAGGTTTAATCGCCTAGGCCGCCAACACAGTCCTTCCAGACCTCCATTCTCTCCCAGTAGGGGGCACTTGAGTCGAGAGAACACGGTCAGTTCTGCCGACGATCACGAGCCCTTGCAGGTGGGTCGAGCTCGGCTGTCCCGGAGGGAGAGGGAACGGCTGAGGTCCCAAGGACTATGTTTATACTGTGGAGGCTCTGATCATAACAACTACTCTTGCCCGGTAAAAGAGTCAGCCGGATAGTAAACCTGAGGCTACTATTGGGTGGGATCTCCGCCGAGAAGTCCTCACCCACATCATCGACCCTCCTTCCGGTGAAACTGTGGTGGAAGAATCACCATCATGAATGCCAAGCTCTTCTGGACTCCGGAGCCGAAGGTAATTTCATTGATTCTTCACTGGCACATCACCTGAACATTCCTGTCCTTCCTGTGTCTCTCCCCATCCATGTCACCACACTCAACGGCCAGGAACTGCCTCATGTCACCCACCATACTGAACCCATCACACTCATCACATCTGGCAACCATCAAGAAACCATATCCTTTTTTCTCATGGACTCCCCTGTTGCTCCCATTGTTTTAGGTCACCCCTGGTTGTTCAAACATAATCCACGAGTGGAATGGGGTTCTAACACTATCACATTGTGGAGTGAAAGTTGTCATTGAAAGTTGAGTCTTGTCTGGTTTCTGCTTGTCCTGTTGTTCCTGTTTCTGTTTTTCAGAAGGAGACCATGGCTTTGCCAAACTTGCCCGTTGAGTATCTGGACCTGAAGGAAGTGTTCAGTAAGTCCCGGGCTGCTTCTCTTCCTCCGCATCGTCCCTACGACTGTGCCATAGACTTAGTGTCAGGTAAATCTCCGCCTAAAAGCAAGTTATACTCCCTTTCTATTCCTGAGAGGGAGGCCATGGAGAAATATATTTCTGATTCCTTAGCCTCTGGGTTCATCCGTCCTTCCTCATCTCCAGCGGGGGCGGGGTTCTTTTTTGTGGGTAAGAAGGATGGTTCTCTGCGACCTTGTATTGATTACCTAGAGCTGAACAACATTACTATTAAGAATACTTATCCATTACCACTCATGTCTTCAGCTTTCGAGAGGTTGCAGGGAGCATCTGTATTCACAAAACTGGATTTACGTAATGCTTATCATTTGGTCCGCATCAGGAAGGGGGATGAATGGAAAACTGCCTTTCATACCCCTAGAGGGCACTTTGAGTATTTGGTTATGCCGTTCGGGCTCTCCAACTCGCCCGGGGTCTTTCAAGCACTCGTGAATGATGTGTTGAGAGATATGGTAGATCAGTTTATATATGTTTACCTGGATGACATACTGATTTTTTCTTCACCTCTCCAGGAACATGTTCAACACGTCAGACGAGTGCTCCAGAGGCTATTAGAGAATGGGCTTTTTGTCAAGGCGGAGAAGTGCGTATTCCATGCCCAGTTGGTCCCCTTCCTAGGGTTTATCGTGTCGTCTGAGGGAATACGAATGGACCCTGACAAGGTAAAGGCTGTGATAGATTGGCCATCTCCAGATTCCCGTAAGGCCCTACAGCGGTTTCTGGGGTTCGCCAACTTCTATCGGCGTTTTATTCATAATTACAGCCAACTAGCCTCACCTCTGACAGCCTTGACCTCCCCCAGAACTCCATTCAGGTGGTCTGACGCAGCTGAGGCTGCGTTCTCTAACATGAAGAACCGCTTTGTTTCGGCTCCCATCCTTGTCGCCCCTGATCCCACACGGCAGTTCGTGGTGGAGGTCGACGCATCAGAGGTGGGGGTAGGAGCAGTGTTGTCCCAACGTGCTGCTTCAGACGATAAGGTCCACCCTTGCGCGTTTTTCTCTCATCGATTATCTCCTGCCAAACGTAATTATGACATTGGCAATAGAGATTTGTTGGTGGTCAAATTAGCGTTGGAGGAGTGGTGCCACTGGTTAGAGGGTTCAGGGGTTCCCTTTATTGTTTGGACCGATCATAAGAATTTAGAGTACATTAGAACTGCCAAAAGACTCAATTCCAGGCAGCTCGGTGGGCACTTTTTTTCGGCCGTTTTGAATTTACCCTATCGTACCGCCCGGGTTCCAAGAATGTTAAACCCGATTCTTTGTCACGTCTTTTTGATCCCTCCGCCCGTCCCGTTACTCCCGAGTGTATTTTGCCTGAGAGATTAGTAGTCTCAGCACTCGTATGGGAGGTCGAGTCGAAGGTCAAGACGGCCTTAGAAGGGGTAATGCCTCCGTCCGGTTGCCCACCGAACCGCTTATTTGTGCCGGAGGAGTTAAGGTCCGAAGTTGTCCAGTGGGGTCATTGTTCCAACATGGCTTGTCATCCAGGGATAAGTAGAAGTAATGGGTTGGTTAGACAACGATTCTGGTGGCCACGTATGGCTCGCGACGTCCGCGATTTTGTTTTGGCTTGTTCAGTTTGCACCAGTGGTAAGTCATCTAACCGACCTCCTGATGGGCTCCTTCAACCGCTGTCTGTCCCTTCGAGACCCTGGTCACATATCGATCTAGATTTTGTCACCGACCTCCCGCCCTCTAATGGCATGACAGTCGTTTTGACTGTAGTAGACCGGTTCTCGAAGGCAGCACATTTCATTCCCTTGCCCAAATTACCGACAGCCAAGGAGACAGCGGTTACTGTTTTAGACCGCGTTTTTCGGCTTCATGGCCTCCCAGGAGACGTGGTTTCAGACAGGGGATCCCAGTTCATATCCAAATTTTGGAAAGAGTTTTGCAAGTTATTAGGAGCGTCAGTTAGCTTGTCGTCGGGTTATCATCCCCAAAGCAACGGACAATCTGAGCGAGCCAACCGAGATTTAGAGAGGACGTTGAGATGTTTGGTCTCCAAGAATCCTTCTTCCTGGAGTCAACAACTCTCTATGGTGGAGTACGCCTACAATTCGTTGCCAGTGTCAGCTACGGGCCTCTCTATGTTTCAGTGTAGTGTAGGGTACCAGCCACCAGCCTTTCCCAGTCTGGAATCTGAAGTCGCGGTCCCCTCCGCTCACGCGTTTGTCCAGAGGTGCCACCGCACCTGGACCAGAGCCCGCACTAAGGCCAAGGCCGATTGCCACCGGTCAAAGCCTCCCGTCTACGTCGTGGGTCAAAAAGTGTGGCTTTCTACCAGTAACATTCCATTGCGATCCGTTTCTAATAAACTAGCTCCCAAATTTATCGGCCCGTTCACTATCACCAAAATCATTAGTCCGGTGACAGTCCGCCTCAAACTACCTCCTGCGTACAGGAGGATACACCCCGCCTTTCATGTGTCCAAAATTAAACCCGTGTTTTATGCACGTATTAATCCGCCTACTCCAGTTCCCCCGCCGCCACGTCTCGTTGATGGGGAACCGACTTATTCGGTTAATCGCATTCTGGACTCGAGACGGAGGGGACGAGGATTCCAGTATCTGGTGGACTGGGAAGGTTACGGTCCGGAGGAGAGGAGTTGGGTACCTGCTAGGGACATATTGGATCACTCCCTTATTGATGAATTCAATCAGCAGGTAGGCCCTTCTGGGAACTCCAGGAGGAGTTCTTAGAGGGGGGGTACTGTCACGGTTGGTAAACCGTGATCTCGGGTTGTTCACACTTTGTGGTGGATTCTGTGTGTTCTGCGTCTGCACTGATTAGTTGTGGGTGTCTCCGTTAATTGTATCAGCAACAGCTGCCACTCATTACCCATCTCCTATATAATGGCTTGTCTCACGTCTTGTGTTTGTGAGATCGTTGTTTCATGTCGTTGTGTTTACCCCCTTCTGGCTTCTGTGTAGTGTGCGTTGGATGTCTGTGTTTCCCCAGAATCTCATCCACTCTCCGCACGATCACTCAGCCACGGACACTTACCTTCGGCTCTGTTCCCCGCAGTTCCTATGCCACTCTCTCCTGCTGCCTCACGCCGTCAACACCCGGACTCCTCACCTGCACTCCATTACCGTCTGGACTCTCACCGCCTTAATCATCCCTCTGGAGTGTTCCCGTATCATCGTCTTTGTGTGTCTTTGTAACTTTATCTCATCATCTCATTAAATACGTTAACTCGCTATTGTTTCCAGACTGTCCTTTCACCAGCCGTCACATTTTGTTCCTAAACAATTGTTTTAAACAAGTTTTTTTTGAGTGAGTGATTCAATGACTCCCTCATATACAGAGTCACGTGTTTCTTTTCCGAATGAATCAGTGTTTTGAACAAATTGGTTCAGTGAGTGGTTCAACGACAGACACACATTATTATTTTCTGAATGAATCAGTTTTTGAACAAATCAGGTAGCTGAATGTTTTACTGAGTCACTCATAAAGACACTGAAATTGCCACCTACTGGTGTGATGATGTAACCTGCGCAAAGCGTTACTGAAAAATCCTCATCACCAATACATCAACTGATATAAGTTCATACTAGATGATGCAAGCACTATTGGGTTCTTTGGACTTGGGACATTTATTAAATGCCATAGCAATGCCTTAGCAGCCACCCACAACATTTTAGCAACTAAGTAACAATTTGCTAAAAGCATTCAGAACACCTTGAAACTGCATAACAGTACCCTGGAACCCACAAACGACACTCTAGCATCAACTGGCAATTTATATGAGCAAGTACTGCTTACATTTTTATCAGAAAACCTGTAAGCAATGAGAAAAACTGGTAGCAAGGTAACCAAAGTAACAGAACAAAAAGTATCCACACATTGTGAAAGTATCAGTTAACTGCCCCAATTGGTGTTGGAGTTATGATGGGAGATGGTGGGCTGCCTCATTCCCCCTCTCTTGCTTGGCTAGGACAGGCGTGGTTTCCTGTGTTTGTATGCTGGTCTTTTGCGTTGTTTAACCTCTTTGACACTGCAAAGAGGAAATTAACCTGCCTTACCTCCAATAAGGTACAGTATATAGAAATAAAGATCTTAGGCTACTAGAACAAATCCTATTCTAACATGAGCCTGTTTGATATGTAGAGCTGTTGGATGGATTGGGTATAAATTCAGGGAGATTTCAGTGGTCTTAGTGTTTGAGCAGCTGGTAATGATCGAATCAAGAGTATTTGTTCTTTTATGGCAATTCCTGCACTGTTGATTGTTGTATGGCCCGAGATGTTTATATTGTGCCAAAAATAATCTCTGTGATGGATTTCTTAATGTTTTTCTCATAGGGAAATGTACGGCTCTGCAAAACAGTATATTTCACACGGGCAAACACACTTATATAAACTGGATATCAGGTTATTGTTCCCTCATGGCACACTATACCTCTCACGCTCATACAAAAGTAATTTAGTATTCCCATTTACTGTATGTGTACAGTGACTTTTGCATTCTTTTTAATATACACACATTTCCTGAACTTCACTGGGGGGCTGCAGGACGCCATGTTCAGTATGGGAGTATGCATTTGTGTACTGTATGTGTGCATGAGAAAAGAAAGAGAGAAAGAGAAGAAAAACAGAAAGAGCAAGAAAGAGAAAGAAATTTGAATGTGTAATTTTTCAGTTTTCTCAGATCAGTTATCCTACATTACCAAATATGCAGCTTCTCGCATGAACTGCTTGGCTGGTTGCCGCCACACCGCAGGAACAGTGATGACCCATCGTACTTCATTACCTTCCAGCACAGAGGAAGACTGGTCCTTCACCTCCTGAAAAACACACACAAACATTACTACTTTTCCTACTCTTATCTAAGCTACATTCCACAGATAACATTTTCATATGTCTATTAGTTATTGATATCCTTATTTCCGTTCCACTTGAAAAAATACAGTGTCGCACTCATGACCCCCATGCATGGCCAGAGGTTTGGGCAAAATCTCCATGTTAATGTTCCCCCCATCCTTCAGGGGCTCCAGGAAGAAGGAGGAAGAAGGTTTGGGTCCAGCCAAGAATGACCCCCAACCCCCACTCTTCACAGAGACTGGATGTGTTCTTGTATGAGTGAAGGAAAAGTGCATCCTGAAAGATTTGGACCAAAGCCACAGCGCACTACTGTTCTACATTATACTGTTGGTTCATGTTCAGTCTGGCCCTGGGGGGAGATTTGAGTTGCACAACTAAAAAAGGCAACAAATGCCTAAATAAATAAAAGTTTATCCAAGACATTAACAGCACTTTAAAAAAGTTTCACAAATGTTCAAATAGTTCTTGAGTAAGTACAGTACAATTATAAATATATTATATATATTTCTAATAAAATACATTTTATACATATTGGAAATTCTGTATATGTTGTTGATATATGCTGGAGTCCATACCAGCTTGTTGAGCCAAAGTCTGTATTTAACATAGCAGTGGCTATTTGCACTAAATGTAAATAGCGATAGAGTCTATTTACACGTAGTGTAAACAGCGACAGATGCGATTTACACTAAGTGCAAATATCAATGGTTTCTATTTACACAAAGTGAAAATATCAGTATTTTTTTTTTTGCGATATGCTATTTACGCAAAGTGCAAATATATTATATTTACACCAGGGGTATCAAACTCAATTCCTGCAGGGCTCTGGCCTGAAAAAAGCAGATTCCAAATCAAGATACTAGGATACGCATTTTACTATTTGCTGATAACTGATGGGCATCTTTTACCCCAATCACATGTTGGTGGGAGGAGATTGTTCCAGATTCTCTGAATCTTTAGATGATATTATGCACTGTAGATGATGATAACTTTTAACTCTTTTCAATATTTCTCTGAGAAACTTTTTTCTAATATTGCTCCTCTATTTTTTGCCGCAGCATTGGGGGAATTGGTGATCCTCTGCCCAACTTGACTTCTGAGAGGCACTGCCACTCCGAGAGGCTCTTTTCATACCCAATCATGTTGCCAATTGACCTAATAAGTTGCAAATGGGTCCTCCAGCTGTTCCTTATATGTACATTTAACTTTTCCGGCCTCTTATTGCTACCTGTCCCAACTTTTTGAAATGTGTAGCTCTCATGAAATCTAAAATGTTCTAAAAATCTGAAAATGATCACTTTCAACATTTGATATGTTATCTATATTCTATTGTGTATAAAATATAAGGTTATGAGATTTGTATATTATTCCATTCCTTTTGTACTCACAATTTGTACAGTGTAACAACGTTTTTGGAATTGGGTTTGTATATATATATATAAAATATGTCAAAATTGATAGCCTGAATGCACTGTAAGTCGCTTTGGATAAAAGCGTCTGCTAAATGCATAAATGTAATTTTATTTAAATTTTATATATATATATATATATATATATATATATATATATATTTATGTATGTCCATGATCGATGGCTCAACATGAATTACTTAGTAAAAATAATATGCTGTTTATTTTACACTTAAAATAATTAGAAATAAAAGTATAGTCGTGGTGGTGGTGGAACAACAGTTTACCCCTACAATTTGACAAAAATCATACCTTTTGTGGTGCAACCACTTATCAATGGGGAAGTACACTTTAGATACTAATATGAGTCCTTAGTGTAGTTGGCTCCTTTAGGGCTTGAACATATCCTCATGAACTTTTGTTGAGAACTTGTTTAGATGACTGTCTTTGTACTACTTTGCCTCTGTTTTGTGTGTTTATGTTCACCTTTAAAGCATGTTCTCTGAAGAACCTCAAGGCATGAGCAAACACCTCAATAGCCCGGACTCTTCTTCCACTAACAGTCTCCAGCTCGGTCTCCATAGTGAGATCCTATAGAAAGTAAGAGAGATCTTTCTTACAAAGATGTGACATAAATAATACACTCTCCTTATGCTCCTTAAGTATTTAGACAATCTTATGACAAAAGCTTGATCACCCTAAGCTGAGCAATTACTCTACATGAACAAACATTTACATCAAAAACATAGTCAAGATATTACAGATGCTCTGCTTACACTGGTGCTGTGGATTTTCATTTTGAATTTGTCAAAGTAGAGCCAATGCCTGGCTTCCTCGGGGTCAAGGTCATGATAGCTGTCTCGAGCTGCAAAACCAAAACTGTGGAACCGGAGGTCAGGGGTCAGCAGAAGGCAAGTTGGACTCTTCTGATTGGCTACACCAGGGTCGCCACCCTCCCACCGTCTGTTAAAAAATAAAAAGTAAGGAGAAATGTAGGGTAAGAAGTGGATTGGGGCGTTGTAATAACTTCAAGTTAGACCGTGTTTTTGTGCTTATGTCATAATACCTCATCATGTGAATGGTCTCAGGATCTTCTGTGAAACTGAATGCATAGCCACTGGAGGTGGTTCCAAAATCTATAGCAACAACCACAGAAAACGGACGAGCCACACGCGGTCTAACCTCTGTCCGCTACAGAGGGAAACGAAGAAAAACAAGGCAGACAGAAAGAAAATAAATCAATTGCCTTATCACCTTTTCAAATGGGTTGAAACCTACCTTGTCCCTCCCGTCTCTTATCTCTAGATAAGTTCCCTGACCTGAGTGTTACATTGACCAAAAACTTCAGAGGGGAGTGTTAAATGTATTTTTTTCAGGTCATTTGACTATTGGATCAATCATGTAAAGCTGATTTGTGTTTAAAAACGTGAAATACAGGGCAGTGTAATGAATAAATTAAATGCAAGCTCTAGAAGAAAAATGTAACTTCATTTTGTTTTTTGTTTTTTTACTACTACTACTTCTACTAGTACACTTTAGAACACTGTATCTTGCACAAGAAGCTGCAAAAGATGGTCAAACATGTCTACTTCATGTTTACATCATAAAATAATGGACAAAGTAGCACAGGTGATGGTGATGACATTGGAATTGGAAAGAAAAGCAAGGTTTTTTAAAGACATTAAAAACAACGAAAAAACAGCACTTTGACAACAAAGAGATGTTCCATGTGGACAGCAACTGGGACAGGGTTATTTGCTCAACCACTGGCATGAGTTTGAATTGTGACCATGTGATGTCCAACCAATGGCAGACCGTGTGAGTTTTTAAGAGAACTGTTTGAAATTATTTTTTACAATTCCTTTCGTGTCACTAGTTGCACAGATATGACATACTTCACCTTTAGTGATACTTTCAAGCTTTCAAACAAAACAGTTTTGTGCTGCACAGATTGCAGTGCAGTTTAACTGGAGGATTAGCTAATGATAGTGCTACTTTAAACCAACTGACTGAGTCCTAAGTAAAGAAGCATAATTGCATATTTCTGGTGGTACCACATCCTCTTTCAACTTTACTGCAGTTTAAAGCATCTGATTTTGGAACTTAATCCAGTTCTGAAGACAATGTTTGCAGCTGTGGCCTAATGGTTAGAGATTCGTAACCTGAAGGTCACAGGTTCGAGTCTCAGTGCCGTAAGGAATTGTAGGTTGGGGGAGTGAATGAACAGCACTCTTTTCCACCCTCCATACCCATGGCTGAAGTGCCCTTGAGCAAGGCACTGAACCCCCAATTGCTCCCGGGCGCTGGAGCAAATACTGTAGCTGTCCACTGCTTTGAGTGTGTGTTCACAGTGTATGTGTTCACTACTTACTGCTGTGTGTGTGCACCTGGATGGGTTAAATACAGAGCACCAATTCCAAGTATGGGTTACCATACTTGGCAAATGTCATGACTTTCACTTTCATAAAGCACTACAGAGGTTGCATGGTAGAGCACTGTGTCTGTTGAGATCTTACTGGAGAGGGGGATGGAGTAAGAGGAGTGATACTGCATTCATTTCTGGAAGGAGATGGAGAACCAGATGGAGATGTAGAGGCCGATCTATCTTCACCTGAAAGAGAATGCATGAGAGAAGAAGTCTTTAACTTGCTATGTTACTCATGCATTGTTGGAAAATGTAAGTTTGGAGCTTGTAATTGTGGTTGAGAAATGAAGAGAAATCAAGAATTTCTGGAAAATTCCATAGTGGGAGGCTAGGCATTTAACTGGCATGTGTTTACCAGTTACAGAATTTCCAATGGATGGTTTTCCTTGGGAAAAAACTGCACTGTGGATCACATTAGATTTTATAGAGGCTTGTATTTGCTGATTGACCTAATACCTTCATAAAAGAAATGGAAATACATCTAGCTTACTTTTCAGAAGTATTTAAAATCATGATAAAACAAGTAGAAGCAGCAACAGCTCTTTTCCCCTCTTTTGTGATGTGCACAATGGCTTATCTAAAAGGCATGTGAATATTAATTTGATTTTGAAATATGGGCATTACATTTAACAATAGCGGTAGTTCTGAATGCCAGTTTGCAGTTACTTTTTGGCTTATGTCACTGGAAGATAAAATGTACGTATATTTTCCAGAAGAGAATGAAATGCATGGTGAATACTGATGTAGTGACCCCTCCATCAAGGTCGCTTGAATATGCCTGCAAATGAGCACATACTCAAACATGGGTGGAATTTACTCAAGGGTCTGACAGGAATGTTATCGACACGTACAGATATTCTCAAGAGTGCAGAGCATAGATAAGAGAGGGTCACACCCCTGTCCAGTATTGTTGATGGAACAGACAGGAATTACAGCAAAATTCCTGTGGAAATAAATGTGGAAGACCACAGGTTTCTGTTCAGCTGTCCATTGTTCTACATGTCTTCTGTATATAAATTTTGCTTATATATTGTGCAAGTACTTGTTAATATATTAGCTTCCATGGTCCCTTCAGATATGATTTCCTCAAGTCTTAATTAAAGCATCAAATCCCAATGAAAATGTTTAATGAAATGTTACCTGGCACTTGTAGACTGTTGGTATCAAGCTGAAGGACATCTGCCATTGTAGAGGTCACAGGGCTTCTACAGCCTAGGAGAGAGAAAATAACAAATAAATAAAACTGACATGTAAAACAGTTTTTTCCCTTAAATTAATTTTTTTATTACAATGGAAATAATGTTCTTTTATGATGTCCAATAGTATAAACTAGAGAACTTTACATTTTTTAAAGACATTTTTAAAAGAACCATAAGAAATCAACACCTTAGATCTAAGAATGTACGCATTTTGAACTAAATTGAAAAGACTTAGAACGGTACAGACATATTACACATGCAGTATAAACATATTTGACTATATATCCGTATTATGTTTTTTTTTTTATGTATGTTTTCTCTTTTTCAAACATCATAATAGCTCGGTCCCAGCTGCAACAACAACATCATGACATGATACTGGTGGGTGTGTATTAGTCATGCCGTCTCACTAGATTTTAAGTTTCCCAAAGCTCTTGTTGGGTTCTGTTTTCCTGACCAAATGATCTGAAACTGGAGAGAAACACAATAAACACTGAAATGTGTTAAGTAAATGTTGTTAAACTATAGTCTGAGATAATAGAAGTACTTTAATTCTGTGCTAAGTAACAACATATTGGATTTACAGTTATTTCTATTAACTGATGAACACAGAAGTAGAAGAAATGTGGTACTTTCTGAAATTCAACCTCATGCCCCCTACCCCCCAAAGTGTTCCATTCCCCCTTATTTTCTCCATCTCGCTTGCCATAATCTTTTCTTTGGACTCTTTCCCATTTTCTTTTTCTTCCACTGTTCATTTCAAACCTTTTCAGTGCTTGTAGATGCAGGGTAAGAGGGAAGCAGAATTCCCTTGACAGTGTGTGTGTGTGTGTGTGTGTGTGTGTATGCTTGCATGTTGCTCAGAAGAGAAAAATGGTTTTGGAAAAGCAGAAAAGGTGGAGGGGGAGAGGTAAGAGGCCTCCCACAATGCTTGTTTAGTAAATGGATCTGACTGAAATATACTCTCCAGATGCTATCTGCACTGTTCTTGCACTAGTGCAGCAAAGAAAATGGTACCACATTTTGAGCACATCACAGCACTTCACTCTTTGCTACAAACAATATTTAGTGGCTTTGGCAGAAAAGGTAGAAATATAAACACATTTGCAAACTTAAAAAGTAAAAGCTTTAAAATGATACAAGCCGATTGAACTTGATTGATTTCAGATGATAATGACTTTTCAGTGCCTCTCCATATGGTTTCAGACACACTTCATATAGATTACAAATGACATCAAAGAGGCTTTCTGGCACTGAGTCTGAGTCGTTTGAACAAAGAAACATAATATATACAATCCATCCCAGTCACTGTAAAATACTGTAAAGTCATAGTTATTACCATTAACTAAAATTAAACAACAAAAACAATTTAATTACAATAAAACGAAATACAAAAAAAAAAAAGTTTAGTTAGTAAAAAAACTAAAAGTACTAAAACTGGAGTAAAACTATAAACTAAAACTATACAGAGATATTAAAAGCGTAAACATCCGAAATGATCAAATATTTATAAAAACTCTTTATATTCCACCATCCATCAGCATCTGTGGCATATTGTCGACTGCCACCAAAAATGATTTCACCTTGTATCTCCGTTTGTTGGACACAAACACACCACCTGCTTCCTCAAAAAGCTTTCTAGGGAAATCTTCCTATTAATTTCCACCCTTGAGACACTGCAACAGTAATATTTGCAGAAGCTGAGGTCAAGTATGACTCACCCCTTTCCTACGACATTATAATTATAGTCATTTTAAAGGATGTGCAAAGTCATATTTAAAGTCTGTCAGGTAAACTGTCAACTAAACTCCCATTTGTCTTTTAATGTCATACTCAGACATTCTTAAGTTACCTCTCTGGAAAGCCCCCATCAATCCCACTCCACTCCCGCCAGTCAAGATAAAGCACTGCACCTGATGCTAATCCCATTTATAGTTTTCACTCTGTTTCAGCATGTCAACTTTCTACTCACCCTTTTGTTTAGGATGTTCTATTGTACACTGCCAGGGGTTGTTCAGTCCCCAAAGTCCAGAATCCCCAAAGAAATGGGATGTTTAAGTAGCAGAGTCCATGTAATGATGCTGTTGAAATGATGTTTCAACAGATGATTCAGCTAAATACTTCAAAGAAAAGCACTGTATGTTAGGTCCGGAGTAGTTTTAAAAACTGCATAGATCCAAAGAATATTCCTGCGACTTTCTTTGTTTCTGTATCCCAGCAGTCAATCCCACATCTGCTGTGGAATGTCAGGGAGGAATGGTTGCGAGAGCCGCACGCACACACATGTACAGGGACTGGATATGAAGGTTGCTGTAGTGCAGGGGGAAAGGGAGGGAGGGGGATCTGACTTCATACTGACACAGATTCAATCACTGTGTATCGGTGTGTGTTTGTTGGACTGAGAAAGAGAGAGAGAGAGGGTGGGGAGTATTTGGAGTGGCAGCGTGCACTGATTAAGTCATCCGACCCCCCTTCTCCTGTTCCCCCTCTTTTCCTCCTGCCCACCCCCTGCATCCAACTCTTTCTTTTTCCTCAGCTTCTCTTCCAGCTCAGTCCTTTTTCTTTCCTTTCTGTCTTCTCTCACTCTCTGTTTCATTTCTTGCTGTACTCCCTTTTCACTCTTTAAAAAAATGTTCTCGGCCAATTTAAAATAGTTCAATATACGAAAAAACCTTGCATGAATCCAGCTCATCTGTGTTCCATTAGTCTGACCTTCTCATTGTAAATGTTCTTGAATGCACACTCAAGGCCGCTATTCTAAGAAGACATTCACACATGCATAATCAGAACAGTAGGCCTGCTCATGAAAAAGTCATGGTCACGACACGGACTGCATTATGCTTTGTACATACATGAAATCTAAAAAATAAGAAACAACAACAACAAAAACAGCTTTTGTACATAAAAATAAAATTCTAGAAGGAATGCCTCTTTCTTTATGTGATCGAGTATTTTACTTAAAAACATATTTTACTATAAAAGTATATGTATTTCCTTATTAAATATGAATTTTTCTCTTTAAATATGAGACAATTTATACATTTAAGGGGATTAAATTTGTAATTTATAAATTCATACCATTTACTTATAAAAGTGAAAGCAAGCACCATTACTGCCCTAGTAAAAAGTAATATATTTAAAATACATTTATGTCATCCTATGTATAGTTCAAATCTATTAAAAAATTGCTAACATATTGCTCGAGATTTACTGATATAAAAATTGTAATACCACTTTACTGAGATTACCTGTACAAAAAGCACACTTCTTGTTATTAAGCCTAAAATGTGTTTTAATGTCACTATAGATGAGGGTTGTATGATCTTGACTAATATTTAAATGCAGGATATTTCAAGTGTTCCTAAAATGTATACTTGCAATAGTTCCAGTTTAGCACAATCAAATATACTTCAGCATATCTTTAGTTGGACTTCAGCATCTGCACAAATAAAGTAAATTTAGTACAAAATGAACTGTTCCAGTTTAGCAGACGTTAAGTATAGCAGTTTACTATACCATAAGTACAATTGCAGGGTATTTTTATGAACCATGTAAATATATTTGTAGCATACTTAGCACAAAATATACATATTTCAAAGACATTTTAGTACATTTGCTTTTCACTAGGGTAGCATTGTAAGTCAAATACTCAAATAAAACTGTGCATATCAGAAATGAAATGTTTCTGGTTGTAGTTATTCATTATACAATGATTTCCCAAACAGATGTTCTACAGGCACACAAATAGCATACTACACCTAAAGCAAAATATATAATTCCTGTTATCAATACGTTTGTGAAATTTAGTACATTTCAGTGGAGCTCATGTAGTAGTTGAATGGTGGAAGGCAGAATTGCTCAAATGTGCTCACAAATACACTCCCTCTATCCATTTTTCTTTAACAAGAAAACTTTCTATGGATCCATATTTTTCTGTTTTTCTCAAATTTAATTTCCCTGAGTCTGGACCACATTACCAATGGCATTTGCCTCCCTAAGCCACCAGGGCCAATCTCTCAGAAAAGTGAGGGGCCAACAGACCTACTTTTTCTCTTTCCTATTTTTTTTTTTACTGACAGAGACACACGTTCTCCATTCCATAATTGACTGTAAGTTGGAGTATCCATTCATAACTATCAGCTGACCCACTCCAGCATATTCTGGCCAGGCTACATATAAACACTCCAGACCACACATTGCTTTCTTTGTCAGACAGGAAGCAACCAAGTGAGTGGAGAGGAAGTGAACAACCCCCGACTAAGCTAGTCGTGCTGCACACTGAACCAGGAAGTGCTTTGGCTCTGATCACGAACACACCCTAAAGCTTCCTCTTTTATACACCACCCTTCCGCTTTCAAAAGGGCTGCTCATAACCTTGCTGAGCGTCAACATTTCTTTAGCAATTAGAATGACAAAATATAATTTTCTAGCTTATTTCCCCTGTTGAAAGATTTCGATTGATTTTAGTTCTGTCACTCATAAACTGTAATATTTATGAACAGACCTACCGTGATATTAGCATAAATGCATAAAGGCCATGTGTGTGTAAGTACTATGTGCACATGAATATATGCCTTCCACCCTCGCCTTTCCTGTGACTGTTGTCTGTACTTGAGGAAAAGGTGGGTCCACCCTTCTGACCTCAGTAACACACACACACACACTGCTATTTTCAGTGAGACTCCCATGTTAACTCTATTGTAATAGCTGATTTTACTAGATGACTACAGTCACCCTATCAAAATCCACCCACCCATATGAGACTGTATAGACCAGACTGGAAAAGGCCGGAGGACCTTTATACATGGAAACCCAATATTAGGGTGGTTCTCATAAATAACGACCATCTGATACAGTCAGAAAATAAGAAGTACTATGGGAACAAATCCCTGGGAGAAGCAGCATTTGGTGAACATACTGCTTTTTGGCTGTCGAGAGTTTTGGAGAACAAAATAAATCAGAGAAGTTTGTTTGTGCAATGAGAGTCTTGTCTATGTAAACTTTAAGCCTTCTTCCAACAAATCAGCATTGAGCAGTAGTCACAGGTAAGGTTTAAAGTGATATTTTACCAAAATTATGCAATTTTAAATGTATGCTCATAGAAAAAACGGTCCTGTATGTTACTAAGGTGAAATAAAGTATTAATGAAACTACAAGCCTTTTCCCCCAGTAGTTATACTTTACTTTTACGTGTTAAACAAGACAGAGGAGTATGAGTGTAAACAACTTCATTTCGCCACCTGCTGGACAGCAAAATATTAACCTTGTGAGATATGAAATCTTGGTCAAGTTGTATGTTACACACCAAAACACCAAAACAAAAAAAAAAAAAATGTTGACGAAAAAACGTAACACTTCACAAAAGAAGAGCAACATTCCAGAAAGTTAAACAAATAAATCCACTGGCTCAGCAAATGACGCCGTAAAATGATCTTACAGTTAATAAATGGTGCCTGTTATGCTAAAAAGTCCACGTCCAATATGCAAACAACGGTAGCCTACTTATAAAAATGCAAAGTTATAAAATGCAACAAAACGCAAACATCTCCAATCAATGAGCTGTGAGTGTGATCAGCTGCGGTCACGTGACGAGCACATTTGATGATTTACGCCGCACACTGACTGAAAACATCAAGACAAAGCGACACGGTTCAACTGTCACGACTCTTCCACTGTGTCCTCACATTTTCACAAGCCAACATCCGACCAGAGACTGGCCCGCGTCCTGGCTGTCTTTTCTACTGAAATATTTCCTCAGGTGTGGTTGTTTGATGTAGTTATTACAATCGGTCAACGGAGGATTTGACTAAAAGTAAGTAACGTTAGAGAATAATAACAGAATTAAAACATTACACCATTAGATCTGTGAATATGGGCCAGTATAAACCACATTATAAACCAGTTTTGTGTTAAAATACTCAGTTTTATAGTGGGATTTGCGTATGACAGTTGATGAGAATGGAGAATGCAAATTTTCCTTGCTTAGCTTCATATTGATATTTTGGAAAATAAATAAATCTGTCATGTGCAGCCACAAACATTTCGTTTTCCTGCATAAACTCGTTTCAATCATTTTTTTAACAATGACACGCCATAAGCTATTCCAGAAAGCATTATTTACTTATTTAATAAATATGGCAAAATTATCACATACTCTCAGTTCAATACAATGAAAATTATTTGAATATGCCTGTGTTTGTGTGTAGGTTTTCGATGTCCCATAAAAGATTGAATCTTTCTGTTGTTTCGAATCTTTTCGATGAACCTTCACAAAACGATTCGTTCATGATTCATAATGAGAGGAAACAACATTTGATTTGAAGTTGAGTACGATTTGATTATATCGTTTGTTCGGAGTTCATAAAACAAAAAAAATTGCTATTATAATTGTTTTGGGGTACAAAAAAAAAACCCCTGAAACACTAAAATCACTTTTTAATGCAGCATAACTTAATAATAATAATAATAATACTACTAATAATAATAGTAGTAGTGGTAGAAGTAGTAAAACCGCAGTAAATTGTACATCCCAGTGTCAGGAGGTTATGACGCAATCACGTAACTACATATAGATGAATTGTTGTTTTTAACCAGCTCTTTGAAAACAAACTACTCGAAGGAACCGATTCGCTGGAATGACTCTGGTTTACTATTAACGTTAGTACTTTATCAAGCATGTGTTTTCCTGCACTTTAATCAAATAAACTAAATGTGATTTTTAAGCGCGTTTCGCACATTGTTCTGATTAGTAACTTGCGTTAGCTTTTTACTGAATATGTCAGAATTGTTGTTGTTGTTTCTAAACAAATAATAAGCATGTTTTTAAAATATGTTCCAGACACTGTTCGTGCATATTTTCATAAATATACCGAATGATCAAATGATCGGTTAACTGCATCTTTCAATGTGTGCGTTTGTGTTTGAAAGCGACAAACGGAGAGGGAGGAGGGCTGATGCATGTTTGTTTAAAGCAGGAACCACATGACCATCTTGCGCGTAATGTGTTGTTTCTCTAATGGCAGTCAGCCATCTCATCTCAGCTCAGCTACCTTGCAAATTAGGGCTTAATCATTCCATACAGTGTTAACTGAAGCTTTCCACGAGATCTCGGACATTTATAAGCGCAAGCAATGCCAGGTATGATGTTTGCACGGTTATCGATCGGTCTTTTGCTTGCACTGTTTCTCTCTCGGTGTGTGTGTGTGTGTGTGTGTGTATTTGCTCGTCTCGACCAGACTTCTCCGTGTCCCTGTCGTTATCGACTGGACGCCGTCTTAATGTCTAAAAAGCGGTTCCGACTGCAAATATGGTCGTGCAAACTGTTTTTTTTTTTTTTTTTTTTTGGTTTCACGTGAATTTGGATTGCTTTACTCCTACGTGTTTCACAATGCGTTATTTTGCGACTCTGAGTCTGAAGTTGTTGTAGATAAACCGATACAACTCTGTCATATCAGCGGGTTGTTGTGGCCCTCTTGGTCTGTCATTGCATTTCTCAACACGACCTTTCGTTTCAGTTAACTCTCATTGTTACGTGCTTTTGGCCTGCCGTGAAGGAAGAGCTGTTTGTCCTCTAAATTATCACTCTTTTCTCGGTGTAATACTGCAAAAGTGGATTACGTAATTGGCTTGAGAGTGTTTATAAATCGCGTGCAGGAAACGGTGTAACGGGATAGTTAGCTTATATCTTTGTGTTTCAGGGACCTTCGTTGCGTTTTGATGTTTTTGTTTAAACTAATTTATTATGGTGTATGTGCGTGTGTTTACATTTCCTGTTTATTAGCCAGTGCAATATCCGAATACTTGTTTGGAAGGAAGGTTAACTGTGTCTAGTCTTGTTTTGATATTTCTGACAGTCGTGTCTCTATAAAAACATGCCGTAGCATGTTGTTGCATAAACTTATTTGGATTTTACTAAACTAATTGTTCATATTACAATATGCAGATAAAAGGGACATTTTTTTTTTTAACGAGTTTATTAGTAACTGTATTTGTATGTTATCCATTGCAACCGTTTGTTTTCTTGTATGTTAGAGATTAAGTTAGACATTAGAGATTGCAGGATTGATTAGTTTTGCCTTCACACACTGTGAAGCAATGCCTGCATTTGTAAATGCTCAGTACAGCCATGATCACTAGATCTGCCTACTAGTGTAAAGGCCTACTTGTCTGTCTGAACCAGTAATTGGATAGGTGGCAGATTGTGATTTTATTATTTGTATTATTAATTTGTTTTTAACCGAGGATTTAAGCTGCAAAATCTAAATGGATTAACCCAAAAAGTATCTTGCAAGTTACAAAATAACAAATAACAGTGGGTCCAGCATTGCAGATGAATGTTTTGTCTGAAACCTCATATGGACTTGTTTAAGTTATGGACTCTGTTAGCTGTTACCTGTCGTGTGTGTGTGTGTGTGTGTGATAGAGCGATTAAAGCTCCTGTAGATCTCTCAGTAGCTCATCCTCTCATGTCTTCACTCTCAGATGAGCTCATTTCCTCCAGTGATGTCACTGCTAAAGCTTTAAATCTCTGATCTGTCATACACCAATGTAACACACATGAGCCAGGCAGCCACAAATGTTCTGTGATGGTTGCAAATGAAACTGCTACCAACTGTGTACACTGCATACTGCCTGCTCAATTTTAATGGAAGGCATTATCGCACAAATTTAACATTAGTATTCATGTATACTAGTCTTCTAACAATTACGTGTATGTTTAATTCAGCAAAGGGCATCTTGGTATTTAATTATCATCATGACTCTTATAATTTTGGTCAAAACAGCTATTTTTGCAGATTTTCCCTAAATCAGCTGTAAAATTTGGCAGTAAATATATAAGAGTAATGATCATTAAATTATTGGTCAAAAAATAAATTTTTAGAATCATGACTGATTTTTGCCATGCAGCAGGCTAGTGTATTAGCCTGACTACGTCAGACGTCCTACTTCCGCTCAATTTCATTTCGCTTCTGTACTCAGTCTGATACAGCGTCCGAGCTTTCTGTTTGCCATCGGTCTGGAAACAGCCGGGCCAATCAACGAACAGAGGGCGGGCTGAGAGCCGTGACGTAGATGCTAAGCGCCGAGTTTTACATTGTAGGTTAGAGAAATCGAAAACCAAAACGACCGCGGAAATGGGAAACGAGACACAGGATGCAATTCGCTCTGTTATGGAGAACATTCAACTCTTTTTCAAACTGAAGCCAGAACAAGAAGAGTGTTTAACAACAGGTTTACAGTGGAAGTTCAATCATAGATTTGAGTTCAATGCATGATGTCTGTGCTTAGATGCGGCTGTACAGGCGCATAACATACGTCATAACTAAACGTATCTGATTGGCTTACGGGTAACCAATGATTTTAAACTTCAGACATGCGCCCCCTAGCGAGAGAGAAAACACTCCTCTATTATGCCATTCCAGACTCTGTCTACGAAGCAAAGCGAAGTAGCAGAGTCTGGTATTACCAGGCTACTAGTGTATATCTATTGCACATCAATAAAACATAACCAAGTAATCTTTTTAAGTATTATATTAATCCGTTGTCCTTAAGCATCAGGATCACTGTTCCCTCTAGTGTTTACAGCAGGTATTAATGTAAACATTTGCAACTGATAGCAAACATGCATATGGTTTGAGTTGTTTGGTGTTTTTTTTTTTTTTTTTTTTTTTTTTTTTTTTTGCAGGGGGCAGGGTACAGGGTTTAAATCATGCAAGAATGTATAGTTTATTGCCAAAAACTCAAGATCAGAGGAATTCATGCCCTAAAGACTATTAGTTTATATATTTGGAAATGTGCATTACATGTATTGTTGGTGTGTTTTGTTTATTCTTATTAATTTAGTCTTAAACGATCTGTTGCATGTCAATAGTGATCTTGTATCGGCACCAATAGTTCATGTACACAGCGAGTAGGTGTGGTTGTGTTTAAGGGTTATGACATGCTTCATGCTATTGTGTCAAGTGTTACAGTATATAAATAACTACACACATTGTGATTTCTTTCAGCAGCCTTGGTTTTATTTTTCTGTCATAACAGGTTTCTCAGCTCAATTCTAATCCTAACAAAGTATTGTGGAACAGTCCTTCATTAAGAATACTCCTATTCTTCATTTTTATATTTACCATTCATTCACATCACTGGAATAAATAGCAGTAAAATAAAAAAATATATTATTTTAAATGAAGTTATTTTAAATTGTGACTTTCACAATAGTACTGATGTTGCTGTATTTTGATAAAATATATGCAGCAATGTTGTATAGAGACTTTTAATGTTCAAAAGCATGACTTTTTTTTAATTATACCAAATCATTAAACAGAAGTGTAGATGTGTATGACTTAATTGTACTCAATGTGTGTTCACATTGCATCATATATAGGTTTTGTCCAGTTTTAGTGTGTGTCGTTAGTAAAGTTGTATTAGACTGGTTGTATAGATCACAGGTTGCTGAATTTGTACCCTCAAAAGTACCCCTTTTTTTTACGTCTTAATTTACAGAATGCTAATGTTGCATATATAAAAAACATTTTTTTTTTTTCAATTTTGTTATTGCTATCAAAATCAGAACTTATTTCTATATTATTCATCCCTATAATATGTGTCTATCTTTTTAAGAGCCAGCCGAAATGAACGGGGCTGACATAGGAAAGAAGCCGGGCAGCGGTGTTCCAGGGAGTGAGGGAAAAGACCCAGTAGCCAATGGGCATGCAGAGAATGAGTCAAACCCCTTTGCAGAGTACATGTGGATGGAGAACGAGGAGGAATACAATCGGCAGGTCTGTACACACCAACCCACTTACAGCCTTTTCAAGCCCACACCATAAAAACACAAATCAGCAGTTGATCAGTATGGGTTTTATACTTTCATCTGAGGTGTGTGTTAGTGTTCAGCACAGTTAAAGGGTTAGTTCACCCAAAAATGAAAATTGGCATTAATGACTCACCCTCATGTCGTTCCAAACCCATAAGACCTTCGTTCATCTTCGGAACACAGTTTATGATATTTTAGATTTAGTCCGAGAGCTTTCTGTCCCTCCCTGAAAGTGTATGTATGGTATACTGTCAATGTCCAGAAATGTAATAAAACATCACCAAAGTAGTCCATGTCACATCAGAGGGCCAAACCGATGCAACCGGTTCTTGACTCGAGAACGAATCAATCATTTGTTTGTTACCTGGCTCGGCTCTGTGTTCATCTTCAGTTCTCTCTTCACAGCAGCTCAGTCAGTGTACTGTTTGGGTAAATGAATTACTCTAAGATATTGGTTTATTTTAACTCAGAGGGAGTGTCAGCCACGTTAAAGTTAACAGCTTAAGTCATTTGTGGATTAATGCTTATTGAACACATGGACCGTTTAAAACGATTCAGTTCGATTTGGTGAACTGGTTCAACCGGTTCACTAAGAAGAACCGGTTATATCGAATGGTTCGTTTGCGAACCAGACATCACTAAACTGCAGTGTGTTGAACGGTCTCACAACAGACCCGGAAGAGAAGTCAATGCTGAATAAAGTAGTAATTTTTGTTATTTTTGGACCAAAATGTATTTTCATTGCTTCAACAAATTCTAACTGACCCTCTGATGTCACATGGACTACTTTGAACATGGACAGTATACCGTACATACATTTTCAGTGGAGGGTCAGAAAGCTTTGGACTAAATCTAAAATATCTTAAACTGTGTTCCGAAGATGAACGGAGGTCTAACGGGTTTGGAATCATTAATGGTGTGTTGTTAATGACATAATTTTCACTTTTGGGTGAACTAAGTTTGATTGGATATCACTCTATGGCTCTTGAGATGTTAAATTGTAGAATGTATTGTTTTACACTATTTATTTGTTGCACAAGAATTTTTGTCTTATTTGTTTATATCCTAGGTGGAGGAGGAATTGCTTGAGCAGGAGTTCTTGGAGCGCTGTTTCCAAGAGATGTTGGATGAGGAGGATCAGGATTGGTTCATTCCAGAGAGGGACCTCCCCTCAGTCGGACAGATACAGCAGCAGCTCAATGGACTTTCTGTCAGTGATGGCAATGCAGAGGAAATCTTGGTAAGCTTTTAGTACTCGCAGACATTCAGTTTATAAACTAGGAAAATCCACTTATCAGCCAAAACTGAGAACTATTATAATTTACTCACCTCCACATCTTTCTAAACCTGTAAGACCTTTTGTTCTGTGAAACACATAAGTAGATATTTTGACCTGTTTCAGCTGTCTTTGTTTAAACAATGAAAGTCAAAGAGTGCAACGGGTGTGTTACAGAAGTATAAACAATTTTTTTGCAGTAACGTACAAACCCTTAAAAACAGACCTACTATAAGCTACAAAGTTGGTAATGGATGTTACCTGCTTTTGTTGAAACCATCAGCCTGCATTATTTAAACTTTTCAAAATCATGTTTAACAGTAGAAATTTTTGGTTAAAAACCACATTACCCATGATTTTGAAAAGGATTCTCCACCAATCAGAACCACAACAAGTAAATCATGACAAATGAGCTGTGTAGCCCCGCCCACTCCCATGAAGCACTGCGAAAACATGGGGAAAGCTGTTTGTAGTGTTGTATTATTTAACCTTGTAACTGGATGGTTTATAAACAAGGACTTTTTTTCTTTTTTATAATCCTTATTGTAGTCCAAAACAACACACAAGAGTCTATTGACTTTCATTGTATGGAGAGATGCTCATTGTTATGACAGATATGTTTTCATTGATTTTTAACTTTTTTTTTTTTTCAGCGAAAGAGCATCCTAAACCCTGAAGCCAAGGAGTTTGTGCCAGGGGTGAAATATTAGAGATCATCATTGCCCTCCTCTCTCAAATACGCATCTGATCATATATGCAGAGACTCTTGTGCCCATGTTTAGGATGGTCACATAAATGTGCTCTTTACCACATTTTTGAAGGGGCATGAGTGCGTTTTTTTTTTTTTTTTTTTTTTTTTTTTTTTTGCTTTTTTTTTTTTTTAATGGGAGGGAGGTGGGGTGTGATTGTCTATAAGCTTTATATTTCTGTTGTGTATAAACCAAGGGTATTAAGTTTAAACATGACCTCTAGGAGGTGCTGTGACTAGATAATATCATACTCATTACCAGGCTGTTTTATTTTCTCTACCCTTGTTGAAAGGGCTGTTCTTGTCAGCTTTCATTGTTTCAGAGTTTGTGCCTGATCAGGTCTTTGCTTCTCCTCCCGGTGTTTTTGTTGTTGTTTTTTTGTTGTTGTTTTTTTCCTTTTATTTTTGTTATTGTTCTTTTCGATGCATCAGTTCATATTCCTGCGATTTTAAAGTGGTGTGGTCATAAATGACTGGGGTGTGAGCCCCTTGGTTTGAGTTGAATGCTAAGGAAAGTGTGTTGGGGAATTCACATGAATTCAACTTTTGATTTTGAATTGAATTAGTAACATGCAGGACTGAATTTCATTTAAAAAAATATGGAAGGATGGCAAAATAAAGAAGAAAAGTTTGTATTAAATGGACCATTTCTTGTGTATGGCTGTATCTTAAATCTATCAATTGTCACATTTAACAGCAGTACAGTTAAAAATTAACAATTTAACATGCATATGGATGAATCGATTCATATATTGTGCATATTTTGTGGATGAGGACTGAACTACTCTGCCTCTTCAGTAATCAGCCAGTCATGTAACCTCATCCATTATTATTTGCAGGAGATTCACTCGGAAATATCTGATTTCTCATCCACAAAACTGTTTTGATTTCTTTTTAAATGCTAAAGTGAATGGGAAAGGCCATAATTGCTTTTTAATGCTCATGAAAGTGATTCAACTGTTTTTATGTAGGGAGTTTAATTAGACCTACAACCAGCACTGCATCTATTCTACTTTATTTCTTTGTTTTTATCCTTGGCATACAGAATTGCTTTATCCTGTAAGGTTATAAGACAGGCACAAATGGCACTGAGAAATAACTGCTTGCTGGTAGCAGCACTAAATGTTCAGCAATTACATCATTTGCATCAGCAATTTATATATATATATATATATATATATATATATAACTCATCAGCTCATGTGATCATTAGCCCGAGGTCAAAGATGCACAAAATTGTACACATAACATTCCCTGCCAGCCATCCAATATATGGCCAGTACATCCATTAGTTTAAATTGTTTTATGTGCTGGTAGATACATTGTATTTGAAAGATGAAATTAAGTGGTATGAAAAACATAGGTGTTTGTATCATGTGAGCACCACACAGATTAGAAAAAAAAAGCTAATTAGCTCATTGCTAATTCTTCCACAGTTTCTCCTGCCATGTCAAGGGACAGTTTTAAATGGGCATCACATTAACAGTGGTGTGTCATTTCAAAGGGTTCAATAAAAAGTGGATTTAAATAAACTGATACGAAGGTCCTTGAACATTTTCTTCTGATTGTCTGAACTAAAACGGATAAATGTATACAGATATGTGATATAATAACTAAATAGAGATTAGATAGACCTTCCTAAAATACTTCTCTAAGTAAGTGTCAGGACATTTAGCACTGTCTTGCTGTCAGTCCTCCTCTAATGAGGACAATTAGAGGCGGTCTTTTACAACTGTTCACACAAGGAAGAGAAGAAAGGGGGGTGTCTTAAGCTATTTAAATAATCTTTCTTCATCCAGAAGACTAACACGACACAAAGAAACTGAAATGTCATTGCCAATTTTATTTTCAAAAGTATATATCAAAACTCAATTTTTAAATGACATTGATTTGCATTGTTTGAACATTAAAACTTAACCAAAGTAAAAAAACATTTTCCAAATCTACTTGATTTTTTTTAATATGATGTGGGTGTTTGAGAAACAGCCCCAACAAGAGGAGAACCTGGAAACACATTTCTTTTTCAGTTTAAAAACAGGATGTTCCTAATTCAGTTCTTCAGCCGCGTCTCAAAGGTCTGCTGCTTCTGGATCACTGATTGAAGGTATGGCTGAAAAACACGTTGACATTGGCCGAGTAGTTTAGAGGGAGGCTGGCTCCTGCGTTCTGTGCCCCCATTTTGGCACCACCCAGAGCGGAGGACTGATGAAGAGTCAGCAGACTGTACTTCTGGAAGTGACCGTAACCATGAGCCTGAGCCTCTGAGAGGACCTGAGTGAAACCTGCAGCACAGAATACCACATCACAAAGTTTAGTTAAAGTGAATTAGTGCTGGGTGATTACCGTAATCAAATACTGTTTGCAATTAAGATTTTGGCTTCCAGTGATTATGAATACAAGATGATAAAAATATGATTGTGCCTCGTTCTGTTTCACAATGATGCTCTCATTTTGTCTTTTGTTATAAATCCAGCGCACCTTTCTCAACTTTCACTCTTTACTGGTTTAGTAGTTTTTCCGTGTGTTTTGGGAGTGTGCTGCAACAATATATTTGACATTTAGAATTTTTTATATCTTATTTAATATGTATCTCGATGTAATTGATTGACCATATTTTGATTAATTGTTTTTATATAATTTATATGATTACATTAATCACTTTGTTTTTTGGCTGAATTATATTTTAAGTTCTGTTAATTAACAATTGTGTTACATATTCGTGATCTCATTATTGACACAACCAAGATTATGATGTTGGCCAAAGCCCTAATGTTAATATGGTCTTAACACATCTGTCTTTTTTGGTCCAAAAACAAGCAAGACCTGTGTACGTGACATTTCTTATCAAAATTATTTTATTTGAAATAGGAATGCACAATATATGGGGGAACATATCGGCATATGATATTACCATAAAAATTATATATAAAAAGCTGTATAAAGACATTACGCACCAGATTTCAGCAGTTCCCAGCTGTGCCACACAGAACCGACACAAAGGACAGGCAAGCCAAGCTCACCAGAAAACAGATCCTGAATGAAAAAGAGACGCAAATGATCAAATAAGAAAAAGAAACAGAGTGAGTCTGGCTGTGTTGCTGTGAGTTTATTTTACCTGATGTACTTTAGGAAGGACTGCTACAATGTGGCTTGCAAGTGCTTTTCCAGCTTCTGTGAACACGTGCTGGCACAAAGCATCACCAGCGTTGCCACCTGATGCACAATCACAAAGAGTCATAATGTGTGACATAACGCGCACACAACCTCACACCACACATCGGCAGCATACCTTCAGCTAGTTTCCTACAGAACCCTGCAAAATGTGACTTCTGAAAGTTTCTGTACAAATGAGGAAGCATCCCCATCAAGTCCGACACCTAGGGATGAAAAAACAACAAGAAAGCGCCATCACTTCTATTTAGGTATCAAATTAAGCACAAGATTAAATCAAAAGAACAGCGAGTCCCAACCTGGAAATATTCTTCCATGGCCTTCTTAACATAGGTGATATCATGAGGGGATGCGACGAGGTTATCTCTGGCATCAAAAACCGTTTTAATAGCCAAGTGAGAAATCCAATACGCTACAGGAAGATAAGGACAGAGAGAAAGAAAAAGCTTAGGCCCCATTCACATTTAGTAATAACACCTATCTCGGGCGATCAAATAAAAAATGGCCAATACAGACGGCCGTTTATACCTGGTTTGACGTTAGATGAAGGAATTCATTTGTTAGATAAGATAACATCTTTCTCTAAGATAAGACTGGGTGTGTTTGATCAGATTGCTGTTATGTCAATGGGTTTGTCTTTCCATATGGTTACCTGAGCCCTCGTCTCCCATCATGTGACCCCAACCCCCACAGCCAACCTGTGTGCCATCTGGATTGACCAGCTTACAGTTGGAACCAGTGCCTGATATCACCACTATACCTCCTATGACAAAAAGACAGACAGAAAGGGTTAAGATGACAGTTATGCCCTGAAATCCATTAGCTTCTACTGCCAGTTGCAAAAACCCTGCACAAACCATAGTCACTGGCAGTGGCCATAGCGCCAATGGCGTCGGTGGTAATAAAATAACTTTGGCTCAGCTTGGGGTACCGCTCACTCATGTCATCAATCAGCTTCTGGATAGCAGCTTTCTGCTCTCCACCACTCAAAGACATACCCTTTCAACACACAATGTATACAACTTTAAAGCAACACGATGCAGGTGAATGTGTTGAGGATGATTGACTGATGCATCGTCTCACCAATGAACGGACTGGTGTGTCCGGGTCGAGCCCTGCCTTGATTTTAGCCCTCTGGACCATGTCATTGATACCATTAATACAATTATCAACACCGACCAACTATAAATGAATAGAAAAAAAGTCAAATATACACACTCAAGTACACAAGCTGACTTATTAAAGCACATTCTCTGATCTCACCCAGTGATTGGTACATGGTCCATCTGTCTCAGCGAGGATGTGTCCCTCAGCAGAAACCAGTACTGCTTTAGAGTGTGTCCCACCGCTGTCAATGTAGACAAAATGTGTCTCATTCATCTGAAGCTACTGACACTTTCTCTCAAACAACTGGCATGATGCACGCGCTTAGAGCGAAGCTTTTAAGTACGGATTTTAATAAGCGTGTATATGTTAAAATGTCATTAAATTATGTATTATATTTTCTTAAATAATCATGTTTTTGTCGTAAACTCACCCTTCCACTCCTCCGTACACTGCGCTCATCTCGCCTGCTTCCTCTTTAGTCACGTGACCACTCAGTCAGCTGCTTAGAGTTGACTTTCAGTTTACAACACTCGGACTTTGACAGAAAGCCATTTTTACTACCTAAATCTCGATTCACACCCATTTTTATTATCTGTCTATATTTAAAAAAGATAAGATAAGATTCGTGATTGTGATTCGTTTTTTTGACCCCCCCCCCCCCATATTCTTACAATAAGTAAGAATAACTATTTGTTTGGAGTAATGCAAATAGATAGAAACATATTTAAAGAATATATATATATATATATATATATATATATATATATATATATATATATATATATATATATATATATATATATATATATAAACTTAGATGACACAATCAGACCGACAGATGGCAGCAAGAATGAACGAATCTTTCTGTCCCATCATCACGTGACGTTGATTTTTCAATTCATTAAATACTTTTTTTTTTTTACTTTATTCACCATTTACATAATTTTTATTATAAACTTACAAATGCATCCTTGATGCTGACTGATACAAGACATTAATAAAAATACAAATACAGTTACAGAATATATTGAATTATTTTTCAACGTAGATATAAAAGTAACGATAATAACAATTTTATACAGTTTAAATGAGGAAAGTCGAATGTGTCAAGCTGGCATTATGTGTCATTGTGAGCAGTGTTACTTTATGCTTCCCACTGCGTCTGTGACTCACTCTTTGCTGTCGTCCCACATGCTGTCTCTCTACTATCCAGTGAAGATGAAATAATATTTTACAATCCAAACACACTATCTACCCACAGTTGCTGACATGTACTTGTGTAAAGAACTAAATTACAGAAATCTGTGAATCACAGAGATCAGCTTTACTGTAGTAGTACAGATGCTTTTGATTCTCTTCGAATTATCCACGTCTCGCAAGTTATTGACGCATTTGATTTCATTTTACTTTTTATTCTGATTTCTGGTTTAATATCTTTATGACAGCTATACATCATAAAAACATTTTGTTGCCGATGTTTTTAGCCTCCTATTACTGCTTCAACCCATTAGGCCTATACATACTCCCGTAACTATCAACATTTTTATCACAGTGACATTAACACCACAATTTGCATGTGGTGCTATGTAATGCAGTGTTTAATTTAGAACAGAAAACCAAATGTTAATGTTTGCATGACATGTACAGTACAAGATTGAGAATTATAGAAAAAACAAACCAGTATGCAAACTATGAGAAGCAGCCCAATGAAGGTCATGGATCAAAGTCTTAGACCAAACAGCGCATTCCCCTCTAAAAATAAAAGGACCAGTCATGGAAGTCAGCAAGACACCCTGTATTTGCCAATCACAGATCCATAATTATTGCAATGCTAAATGAATGGTAATAGTTGAAGCAATTACAGAATTAATTCATGGGTGTAAACACAGTAACTTCACCTATCTTGTGATTTCTCAGTGACAACATTATAACAGAGATGAAAACATATTTTGAAAAATGTTTAACATTTCAAATGAAAGGGTTTCAGACGTCAGGCTTTGCCTGTGTTTGGGCTGAGGAGTAGGTGGGAGGAAAGGCCGTGGGCGCGTGCTTCCTCTATCGCGAGGAGAGAGAGAGAGAGAGAGAGAGAGAGAGAGAGAGATCAGCAGCAGAGCAGCGTCTAAAAATCCAGGACCAGCAGCATGAAAACATTTCGTTTTAACATTTAGATTTACCCCATCCGAACATTTATTTAACTTCTAGAATAATTTTAATGAATTCACGTCGAAACAGCCCTGATGTAAACGTTTGCCAAGCGGAAGTTCGCGCTGTAGGAAATCGGAAAAAGTCGAAAGAGTGAGAAATATCTCATAATCGTTTATCTTGCTGTGCAGCGAGAGAGTATTTTGAAAATGGACACTCACGTTAAGGAGGGACAACTGTACGTCCAGCATCAGAAGTTTGGAAAGGTAAGAGCTTGTCGCAGAGTTTGATTGAAAAGGCACTGACAGATGCCGATGTCTGTTGTGACATGATAAACCGAAGAACATTACAAAACACTAACGTTAGTTTAAACACTTGTGCAAGTTGTTAAATATGTAATATTTGTATTCACGTTTGAAAAAGGTTCTATACTTTTTCACTTATTTAATTCAGTGAGTCAAAAATGTCATATGGTGTAAGCATTGAATAAATAAATAAATAAATATACAAAACGTTTCTTCTACCTTTAATAGGCACGTCAATATGCAAAGCTGCAAATGTCATTTTTTTTTCAAGCTCAAATAATTGTTTTAACAAATTTAACATATTATTATTATTATTTTAAATCTGTTAATATGTCTGAAACATCACTATCAAGAAGATTTGTAGTTTTTTATGATTAGTTTGTATGATTAGACTAATATGTGGCAATAAATAAAAAACCTTGACCAGTCATTAGGGTCTAATTATGTCCTCTGTGTTTATGCTTATCATCAACAAAACAAATATCACTAATATTTGAAAACTTACCTGCATGGCTGTTTATTTATCGATTTTAAATTAGAAATACAATTACAAAGTATGCTAAATGGCATAAGGTAACATTTTCTTTCCAAAAAATTCTGCATATTATATATATATATATATATATATATATATATATATATATACACTTTTTTTTTTTAAAGATTTTTCATTAAGAACATGAAAACATTATAGCTAAATGTTTTAAATGCATTTTAAGTAACTTTATAGGCCCAGACAAAAAATGAGCACCACGTCACTGAGCTTTAAACTTATGTTTTTACATCTACAAATTCAAATTGTTCCAAGCATATAGAGAGTGGAAGAAAGAGGACCTACAACATCTACCAGAAAATTTATATGCTAATGTTTCTAAATATAAATGTAACATTAAATAAGGAGTGACTATTCCTCTTGTGCAGCATGAGGTGGTCACATGAATGAGTATTTCAGCTCTCAGCATGGATATTCTGTGTTTTTTACGCCACTAACTACATACGATTTAACAGATTTAAGGCTAGACAAACAACCTTTTCTTTCTTGTGAGTGATATCTAACCACTAACCAAGAGAATACACATACACATGGCCAGCTGTGTCTAAATAATTTCCACTCTCTTGACTGTCCAAGTGCAGTGGAAAATGCTACATCACAGACGCATGACCACAAAAGGTTCTGTTTGTTTTCTCTCTGAATGAATGTGAGGCATGTATTTTTGTCATTCTTTAGACATTTATATGAGTCACATGTCTTCAGTCCGACCTTTGCTGGATCAAAAACATTTGCTGGAGCAATGGCTTGTCGTTAATTTATTGTTCACTTCCTCTGTCTGAAACTTCTTTGTTATGTGGAAGTAAGCAAATTCTGAGCACAGCTACATATCTTTACCCTCAGGCAACAGCAGAAATTCAAATTGAGCACTGATGGACTTTAATGCTGCCATTCATTCATCAGGAGCACAGTAAGCTTGTATGAAGGTTTTTAGCAAAGTTTAATAGCAAGTACAAGATATCTTGTCAACAATAACACATTACTAAAAATAATCTTGTGTGCATGGTGATGCTTCTTTTGGAGGCTTAGAGGGTGGTGATAGATTCATAGTGTGATGACTGAATCACACTGGATCATACTGCTGTGAGAACTGATACGCCGAAGGTCTAAAAGTCAAATGTGCCATCTATACATGCATCTGAAACCGATAAAAGTATGACCAACATAGCAAATGAGACGGGGTCAATAATAAATGTAGAAGAGATGTTGTATTGTGCACAAGCATTCAAGTGTGAGTCCCTGGCATCGTGAAAACAAGATAGTACTTTAGAGGAACCTAAAACCTCATGCTCTTTGTCGTTGATGTAGTGCTTTTGTTTGGTAATGAAAGTCAAATGAGTTTGGATCATTTTGCTGGAGGCTGGAACAAGCATGTCACTTTTACAGCTGTAGGCTCGTGACTTACACTGTCAAAACAAGTCGGAAAGATTAGGATGGATAGGAAAAAATAACATGAAAATGTTGTTTTATGTAAAACATGAATAAACATTTTCTCTTTTTTCTTTATCTAGTGGAGTCATGTTTCAGTATTTCAAATTCAACCCTGCATAAAATAATTTGTATTTTCATATTTTTAAGGTCTTTAACATTGCCATGTAACCTGTTTCAACAACTGCTTGTCCATATATGGAAATGCTGCAGCATAGGTCTGTTAAGTAGATGAGTCGTAGATAAGTCTTCTTAACATAGTGTCACTTTTTCACTTTGTTTAACACGTTCAAACTTTTTTCAACTTTTAATGGGTTAACCAATTTTGCTAAACAAGTTTCTGTAACATTCTAATGATGCACTGTTTCATACCATACACCTTAAGCACTGCGTGTTAAAAGGTGAGAAATAACCAAGAAAAGGTGTGAGCCATTCTAAAACCCAAAAGTTAAAACCGTAACTAAATTGAATTGAGTATATACACATTCACATAAACAGTAGGCTATTACTGCATGTTTGAAACATGGCCTCTACTGCTTGGCGTGAGACATATCATGACAAACCCTGTCCCAGTCCTTGTTTGTGTATAGAGAAGACGGATGACATAAAGCTTTGGCGTTTGCTCTTACTTTTTCCTACAGCTCAAGGAGATTCTCAATAAAGAATCAAAGACATACTGTCCAAGAAATGTAAAGCCCTAATGGATGCATTAATAGAAGCACTTTACACATTTCTGATCTTTCCTAAACAGGGCGAACTGTAGTCACTTCTTGGCTTCGTTCTTTGTGAAATGTGTCTTGCATGCTGCTCTATTGTATAATGCAGGGTTTCAGAGTGGGAATAGTTTTTATATATAATAAAATATATATAGTTTTTATATTTAATAGTTATTTAATAGCATACACTGTTATTACTTGCCTTGTTATGAAAGATGCTGCATGTACACAGGTATGTACTGATTTTATTAGCAACAATGAAACAATGATATGCATGAAAGGAAGGCTGTGTAAAGTTTTTAGAGCTGCAGCGTCTTAACATCCACTGACAGAACACGACTCTAGTCTCAGATCGATGAACTGCGAAGTTACTGAATCATTCACATTTATTGTGACATTGGCTACATATTAACAGGATAGTCACTGTTTAGAAACTGTTAAACTGTTTTACATATGTATTCTTTGCAAGAAGTGGACCATTACCAACAAGAAACAATTTTTTAATTGCTAGTATTTTCAGGTTAAAGGTATTTTCCTGTTTGAATATATAAGCTGTATATTATATTCTTTTTTAGTGTTCCTGTAGCTCAACTGGAAGAGCATTATGCTATCAAGCGCAATGTTGGGGGTTCGATTCCCCGGGAACACATGATAGGTAAAAATGTTAGCCTGAATGCACTGTAAGTCGCTGAATTTAATTTAATTTTTTTAATTTTTACATATGAAGCCTCTTAAAAAGTGCAGTAGAAGCAGACTCTGTTTTCATCAGATTACTTTTGGATGCAGATTTTAGGAAGTTATCAGTCACTGTCTTTCATTCTGATCATTTGCATAATTTCCATCCTGCACAGTATATTCCTCAAGTGTTGCCTTATATGGCTATACAAGGTGCTCTGCAATTAAATAACACGGCCCTATTTTATTATCGATTCGTTTAATTTTGGCATTGATTTAAGGATCTAATGTGATTTTATTTTATGTAGCGTTTAGTTAAAACAAGGTTTGTATTTGTATCCATCAGTGTTGGTTTAGTCTTGTTCGTACAGTCCTCACTGAAGTTCGATAAAAGGGGCAGTTTTTAAGAGGAACATAAATACACAAACACCTGCAGAGTGTGGAGGAAACAGCGCATGCTGGGCAATATCATGCACCTTCTATACCACATTGACATCTGCTGTCTCTGCAGTAGCTTTTGTCATTGTGCAATGGTCAGGTGTTGGATTCTGTCTAAATTTTGCGATTTATTGTATTGTATCGTCTTAATCTTCTCCTTGGAATTGGTAATTAGCTGAAGATTAGCCCTTCACTCGATGGGTGCACTATTATGACTGTTTTGTTATGTACAAGGGGTTAATTAAGGCAGATGGATGCTTGAATGATCCAACAACATTGAAATGTACTACTGAGGAATGTAGACTTGTGAATAGAATTGTGGTGAGGTAGGATTGTAATTAAAGTGAAAGTGTAACAGAGTTTCATAGCAAATTACTTACTGTAAACTCATGTTCTTCAGATAACAGTCCATTCCACCCAAACTTTTATGCTCATAAAGTGAATCTATATGAATCTAGCGGTTATATAATATGAGGATGAGTAAATGGTGATTTATATATTTGTGGGGTGAACTAAACCTTCAGATTGAGAATTGAGAAATCTTACTTGATCTTTTGAAATATAAGAGTCACTGTACTATGAAAACTTCCTTGTTAGTCCAAAAAACAATTTTTATTGAAACCAAGCTGCCAACAACAACTTGGAATAAAAATAAATATAGATCCTAAGTTGTCCAAATGTGCAGTTTTTAGATGTGGAATATAATAACTATAATGCCATAACATGTCAGTAACCATGTTAAATCTAAAGCCTGATCTGTGATAAATTATTGTTCTTATATTTAAGGAATCATCTGCTGTTCTATTGCAAAATAATTTAATTCCGTTATGTGTCAGTTAATGAAGTCATCGTCTGAATGCTCAACTTCATATTGTTTTTTAGAATGAAAAACGTTCACATTGTTATTCGAAGTAAAAACAGAGTGATCAAAGAATTCTCCCTTTAAACACTTGAGCTGTCAATCATATATACAATGCTTCGTTTTTTTTCTTCATATTTTATATTGCTGCCTAATGTTAAATTACTTTTTTTCCACATCAATATACGCTCCATACACCATATGACAAAGCAAAAACAGAACTGTCACAACTTGAAAGGTGAACCTTCTGCCCAGTCTGAGGTTCTGAATGCTCTGGACTGGGTTTTCATTAAGGCTATCTCAATATTTTGCTACATTGAGCTTTTCAATTAGTCTGACTCAGTCCCTGCCACCGAAATTAGGCTGCTACCAGCACACTTTACTTTTGGGATGGCACTGTGCAGGTGATGAGCAGAGCTGGTTTCCTTCAAACATGATGCTTAGAATTGAGGTTCATCAGACCAGAGAATCTTGTTTCTCACAGTTTGAGGGTCCTTTAGGTGCTTTTTTTGCTAATTGTTGTCATGTGTCTTAACCGAAGAGAGGATTGAGTCTTGCCACACCGCCGTTGCAGTTATGTTTGTCCTTTTGTAGATTTTTCCATTTGCACATATGATATGAACTAGAATGACCAGGTGTCACCACACTAACCAAAGCCCTTCTCCATCAGTTGCTCCGTTTGAACAGATGTCCAGCTCTAGGAAGAGTCCTGGTTGTTTCAAACTTTTTCCATAAGGGTAACCGAGACTACATGCTTCTGTGACCCTTCAGTGAAGCAGATTTTTTTTCTGAACTCCAAAAATATGTGGCTTGACACAAACCTGTTTCTGAGCTGTACAGACTGTCATTTTATGCATTCATCTCAGACATGCATTATCAGCTGTTAGACCTTTTATTAAGATGTGTGTATGTGTGTGCCAAATCATACTCATTCGATTGAATTTGCCAACAGGTTAACTTCACTCAAAGTGTAGTGACATCTACATGCAATATGTAAGCTCTTGAGCTAAATTTAAACTGTCCCAGATAATTAATACTTATGCAATAGAATCATTTAAGATTTTTATTTTTAATAAATCTGCAAAATATTTTGCTTTACCATAATGATGTATGGAGTGTAGACTGATGTGGGGAAAAAGTAATTTAAAGCGGTTTAACATGAGGCTTCAAAAAATAATGGATATGAATACTTTCGCAAGGCACTGTACACACAAACACAAGCACACACACAAATACGGGACAGCTGTATCGATACTCGTATCGCCAAATCTCTGTGACGATACATTGATACACAGCACTAGTACATGCCATTAGTAAATACAACAACAATCTGCATCTCAATAATAAATCAACTTAAAACATTTTTTAAGGTCATAATTTTTTCGTTGTGTTACAAACAATGTGAGGAACTGACACAAACCCATTTTCTCATACACACACCCATATACACATAGATGTCTTGTTTGCTGCAGAATTTGCTTTTCGTTGTCCATCTGGAGGAAGGGGTTTGAAAGTCATTGTCAAGTTCCTTTCATTGACCTCAGCATTATGATCCAGATGCTAAATAAAGAAAGTGACATGATTTTGGTACTCATCTTGCACAAAGATTTTATGGCCTTTTTAAGGGGTGTTGACATCAACAATTATTTACAACTCCCATTTTTAAAAAGTCACAATTTAACAAGTTTTCTTCCATATTGTGACATACAGTATATCAAAGTGAAACAAATTATTGAAAAACGAAACAAAAATTGAGTGGGGATTTGGTTTTGTCCTTTGGTTGTTGATTGGATGGCAGATTTGACAGTGATCATGAAATCCATTTTGAGGTAACCAATTGGAGAAGTCCAACATACATTAGCAGGGAGAAGTCTGCCATTGTGTAATTGACATTTTGATGAAAAATGACGACTCAAAAACATAAAAAAAAAGATTTTTGGACGGACTGATTTTTCAGTTTATGAAGACTTATGAAGCAACCTGAGGCAACATGGCTTGACATAGCCTGTATTCTGTGTATATTTCTATAACAAAAATAGTTCTGTGTGCATGCATTTTCAGATATTTTTAGACCCATAAGTGAATAATAGTTGAATTCCCCCATGACACTGCTGGTTCTTCATCGAAGAGTAAAAACTTCCTCTTGTCCCCCTCTTCTTTTTAGAAATGGAAGAAGAACTGGTTTGTACTCTACCCAGCGAGTCAAAACGGCATTGCACGACTTGAGTTTTATGATTGCTCGGGCAGCGCTAGTGATAAACCTAGCACTAAAAAAATGGACAAGAAGATCATTCGTCTGTCCGAATGCATCAGCATACTTCCTGCTGTCACTGAAACTTGCCCCAAAGAAAACATGGCTGCCTTCTGTGTGGAGACCAATGACAAGACGTACGTCTTTGCAGCTGAGAAAAATATGACCAACGAGTGGGTGGAGAAGATGTGCGAGATTGCTTTTCAGGTAAGATGACATCATGGAGACCTCTTAATAGTTCAATGTGGTCAACACTTGTGACTGAGAAGAATGAGAGTTACGTTTTTCGAAGAAATTATATTAGTATTTGGTCCTAACAATATTTTAATAAATAACAAAATAATAAATAAATAAATAAATAATGGGAATAAAATTGTCCAGCAGTGCTAATTTTGAAGGCATAATGTAAGACAATAACTAAATATTACTATTTTATAAAAAATACTGTATGAATAATCCTTATAATAGCCTTTTAATTATTGTTTTATATGCCCAGGACATTTCTTCTTGTGATTCAACCTTTTAAGGCATTTTTACCCCTGAAAGCTCAGAGCCTTTTTACTTATAAGAAGAAAACAACAACAAAAAATATTTTACAGGCCTAATAACCTTTTAACCATGTCTTAAGGTGCTCTTAAACATGGAAATCCATTTCAGATCTGTTGATAATTTTCAAAGGGAAGGACACAGCTGCCTCTGTACTAAATCTGCATCTCTCTCTTTCGATCTTACTTTCTTTCTCTGTCTGTATCGCTCTAAGGGAGGAAGTGGTTCTCTTGGTAGTATTGACGCAAATGGACAGCAAAAGCTTCAAATGGCAGAGAATCTCATTTATTTCTCCAGAGAGGAAGGTAAGAAGCAACGTGTGACATTATTAATTTACCCATGTTTAAAGTGTTACCAACCAACTGGTTAAAATTATGAAAGCAATTTTTTATTTATTTTTTGGGCTCCAAATGCTCTTTTCATAATAAACAGAGTGTTTTTTTTTAAAGCGTAGGACTTGACGTCACATCCACTATCAGTTCTAGAGGTCGACCAATTTATCGGTTTTACCGATTAATTGGCACCGATAGTCGATTGCTGGAACAATCGGTTATCGGCAAAAATCCATGCTGATAGTTTTCCGGATTGCGTCAATTGCTAGAGCGGCTGAGAAGACTCTGTTTTCATTATACAGTGCTATAGTGGCCTGTAGTGGCTGAAATCACTGACAGCATGTGCCATTCGTTTAGGCACATGATGCTGCACGCTGAACAGAGCGAGAAACTTCAGACCCAGATTTAAATGCAGCTGACAGAAAATCCTGCCCTGCCACAGAGCGCCATTCACATTGTTTTACATTAAACTGTTAGCCAGCACCCCGACGCAGGCATCCTGATTGCCCCTTATCTCGCACGTGTTAGTGTTTACGAATAGATTAAATGAAATGGCACAAATGTAATCTTGACAAACTATATATCATTATAAAGATCTAAGCCTCAAGCATCGACGACAGATCGCTGTTTTTCAATGGAAAGCTTATAAAGACTGTATTTGCTGCATTTGTGTAACACATCAAAATGGTAATGCAGTTCATACCAAATTCGTCGTAATAACGAGTCATAAACACAGCTGTAAATCCCGGTTAAGTCAGGAAGGTTGGGGTCCACTGAACGACATCTCATGGAGCATGTTTGGTCCAATAAAGCAATAATGTTGTAATTGGATCATAATTCCTTTGTTTACGTTTCAGTTCTTCAGCGTCAGAACTGTTTGTGTCTGTTATGGAATAACTCACGCTCAGAAACTGTGTCTTTGTAGTAAAAAAAAACAGCATGGTTTTGCAGCATACAGTGTCACAAACAGAATGAGATGATCCACTGGGAAAGAGAATGAATGAAAGATAGGCGAAAGATAGTATATTTGAATTCTGGCACTCTCTCGTGACGCACTCTGATGCACCTGTCAGCTGATGGAGGCGGAACTTATAGCGATCGCCTTTTTCTTTATTTGTTATATCTTTCAACAGTTTTTATATATGTGAGAGTGTTTTTTATGTTAAATGTGAATGTATCTGCATGATTACCTTCTGTTTGAATGCAAGTCAGCACAAATCAGCTCGCTATTACTGTAAGATCACGGCTATCAAAGTGAACGCATCTATATGAATAGAGAAGTGGATTATTTCCTTTATTGCGCATTTGTGTTATTACCATTTGTATAAGTGGCCATAAGCACATCAGCACTTATTTGCATCGCAATTCATTGTAAATGCTGAATTTCTAGCAATCTCAGGATTTTCTGTAATTGGAATACAAAGTTAAATCTTTTTTTATTTTTCTTATTGTATTTTTCTAGTGCTCAAATAAATTATTTATATGATGTCTACGTTTCTGTCTAGTGTTTTATAGTTGAAAAAAACTCTATGCAGTGTTATGTTTAATGACTAAATAGTTTGTAGAAGCCTTCAATACAGTTGGTAAATATTTAATTTGAATTAGAGTCTAATTTTTCATGATATCTTATTCAGATTTGAAATAGAAACTCATGAGACAGACATGTGACTTTCAACCCATTACTTTTCTAGATTGTTCCAGGACTGATTTCATATTTTTATATCAAATAAGAAATATATAAGTGTGGTAAAAAAAATACAAGGCACTTCAGTGTCTATAACTTTTAATATTTTCGAGCATTATCAAATCTGGTAGATAAAAAGTAAAGCCCAAAGTGTCTTCTTTCCAAAGAATTTATGTTTGTAACACACTGAAGTAGGAAACTGTTACAATTTTAAGTTAGGTAGAGCACTTTCAGCTGTGAAATGGGGGGTTCAGGTTAACAGGTTAAATTACATTATATTCGCCCAAAACGTTGTTAATGTACATAATGAATTGTATATGGAGCATTTTCAGCAATATAGATCACCCTTTCTGTTTGCTCCGTTTTTTTTAAAACCGTGAACTTCAAACTTATCTATGCCTCATTGTTCATTCTTGAAGTAAACTTGTGTCCGTTTGGTGAATAAATAAATTGTTTTAGACCACTTCTCGAGTTGAATGAGACCTGTCCGTAGAGTGTGTGTGTGATACCGGTGAGTTCTCCTAGACTCAGCACTGCTCTTTTATTTTAATTAGATAATTAGTTAATTAAGTGATCAAGGATAGAAGCGATGTGGAAAATGTGGACAGAATTGCAGAATCCATTCATAAAAATAGAATTCACAGTTTAATGTGGAATGACACTCAACGGTGATTTCAGCATCTGCCGTCTCACTAAATGAGGATGAAACAAATGAACAACATCTCCAGAACTGCTCAGAGAGTCACTTCAGGAGCATTTGACTGTTTGGTTTGAGAAATGTAAAGGTATTCACAGCAACCCATCAAAATAAAATTCCAGTTTGTTTTGGAGTCTGTTTTTCAGTAGAATGTAAATAGCCTACTACTACTACTACTACTACTACGTGTTGTCTACTACTATTTTTAAAGGAATAATCACAAAAAATTTCTTCCATGATTTAATTTGAATAGTAATTCCCCTTTGTTTGCCAAAAAAAAGTTTGCTTAATTTTCAGTAATTAAAAGATAAATTAATGTTTCATGCCTTGATTTGATAACAATAAAAATGTTAATACACACACAATTATTGTGGGGAAAAAAATCATTAGGCTTCTTTAAGAATAAAAAAGTTATTTTATGCATTCAAATAATTAAATTAAAACACATAATTTGGTAACAATAAAAAATATGGTGAGGAAAAAAATAAATAAAACATTTCATAGAGCCCGAAACATGTACATTTTTTATTTTAATTAATAAGACTTGCTTTATGACAATAAACTAACTATTAAAAAGGAGTGGACAAAATAAAAATGGAAAAAACATAATCCAGAAAAATTTAAATGGAAATAATGGAATTTAGAAAAAATAAATAAAAAACTGATTTCATAGGGCCGTATTAGAGTGTGGTAATTTCCACATTTACTATTACTATTATTATTATTACTATTATTATTGTTACTTTTATTATTATTCTACTACTACTTTTAGTTTTTGTTCAGTATCCATTTGAACATCTATCGATTAATTAATCGGTATCAGCCAGTGTGGTCTAACCTAGCTATCGAAAACAGTCAAATCCACTATCGGTCGACCTCTTAATCAGTTTTGTTGCTTTTTGGTTGCTAGACTTAATTTATATGCACACCTAGATCAGCATAACTGCTCTCAGTGAATAAACAGAAATATTCTGTTAGATGCAAATGGATCGCATGCAAATTCCCTGCTCATGTTAGTTACACTGACTGAAATTTTAGAGCTCTTGAATGTGGTTACACTTGGCTGTTTTCAAAAAGACATAGCTGGCTGTGTCACACTAATTTTATTTGAATAGTCCATGAGTAAAAAACAAAAAGGGCTAAAAAATTAAATGGAGTGCAAAATCTCAGCCATTTCCCTTGCCCCCTCCTTCAAGGCTGGCACTCACTTCGACCAGTGCTATGCTTGGTCAACAGTCAAGGGGTCACTGTTAAGTCCACTCAGTTCGCAAACTACCTCCTGCTCCTGCTGTGCATTCTCCAGTGTTTCTGGGGAAATAGTTTGCGATCACTTCTGTTTTAAGTAAGGGCAGCACTGACTTCCTCAAAGAGTGTGAGAGTTGACATTTAAAAGGCTTGCAATGATACGGTCTTGGCACTCAATTATCTCCTTTGCATAGACATTTTCTGGCATGACAGTGGATATTAGAGTATAACGCATGGATAATGGTTGTTTGAGCCATGTCCAGTGTCTGTTGGTATTTTGTTTGAAAGTCAATCCAGAGGTAGACAAGAAAATAAAAGAAGATTAGAGTGGAGCAACTCATTTTGTATGTTATCAGTTTGCATGGGAGCATTTATAGAGGCAGAGGAAAATAGGGTAATCGGCACTCACGGCCTGTAGTCTCTGATAAGCAGAAGCATATCTGAACTTGCTGAACTTAGCAGGGAAATAGCATATGAGTCCCATCAAATAAAAAACATCCTGGTTGTAGTTTTGTTTTTACATTGTGGATGTTCCTTTGTGATATAAAAAAGACCAGTGTTGGCTAATTTCCTAAGATTCAAAGAACTTTCAGTTTTACTTATAAGCCTCATGTAAAATTGTATAGAAAACATCTTGGCAGCTTGTTATTATTGAAAAATTTGGTCACACTTTATTTTAGGGTCCAATTCTCACTATTAACTAACCATTAACTATGACTTTTACCTCAATTAACTCCTTATTTGCTGCTTATTAATAGTTTATAAGGTAGTTGTTAAGTTTAGGGTATTGGGTAGGATTAGGGATGTCATGCATTATATGTACTTTATAAGCACTAATAAACAGCCAATATGTTAATAATAGACATGCTAATAAGCAACTATTTATTGGTGTGAATTGGACCCTATACTAAAGTGTTACCAAAAATTTTAACTAGATTATCGTCCTGGTCTAAACTGCTAAATGTGGACAATGATGAAACTCTATAAAGACGCTTTGAAATTGTGTATTGATCTTTTTTACAGAATGATTAAATTTAGTGTGTTCTTTGTACCACAAAGTTTTAGTTTTTACATGCAAAACCCAAAAGATAAGTCCAAATCATAAAGTCAAGAATATGTATAGGCCTAGTTAGATTACTTATTTAAGTAGGTTAGCCATGTGTATGTTTATACTTGTTTATTTATTTGTACTTTTATGATTTATAGGTCTATATATATATTTTTAAATATAGTATGTAATGTACCATAGTCAGGGGCCTCGCTAGTTGGGGGAAAAGGGTGACAGAGGGGCCTGCAAAGGCCTACTGGCCATCAGGAGCACTGGGACATTCTAATATCAGTAGTGGCCCGATCATCGAAATGAGGGAGATCTCCCAGATATTAGGCAATGTTTTTAAATTACAGCGCATGCGAAACTGCAAAGTGGCACTACCCGATGCATCCACCAGCAACCTGTAAAAGCAGAGCAGGAAAATTATTTTGCCACGATATATAAGAAGTGATAAACAGCGCAAGTTGCTTGATCCATTTAGATGTGACCATAGACTGAATGAAAAACATGAACAAAGTGTCTGTGACGTCACCTGTAGACTCCTGAGGAGCGTTTTTGAAGCTCAAAGTGTGCAGAGCAGTCTGTCGCCATCTTGGCAGCGCATCACCGCGCGACTCTCCCAGACAATCGAAAATGGGCAAAAAGGCGGGAGCTGGTTGCTGAAGCCACGCCCATCTAGCTCGATGGCATTGTCAGCCGCGGCAATCCACCGGTCTCTCAACTGGCCATGCCCTTAATTATGCAGATCTTTAAGGCCTAATATAATTTACACAAATGAATTATACAAAAAAGTCACCCCCCTCACAGTTGTCATGAAGGGCAAAATTAGCGAGATAGACCAAAATAATTTTTTTTAACAAAGCTGTAAACGTTTTTTTTTTTTTTTTTTTTTTTTTTAAATTTGGGAATTTTAAAATGGGGAGTCTATGGGACTGGCTGCCTTTTGCAGCCAACCTCCAGTGGCCAGGCAGTGAATTGCATTTTTAGTCACTTCCTTGTTGGCTTTAGGAGAGAGAGCGGGAGGTTTCCGCTCGGATGAGACACAGATTTAATACAGTTGTGTGATATGAGAACATTAAAGGTTCTGTAGTGATGCTGGCTGAAAACAGCCACAATAATGAGGTATATTGGAATACGGCACTAGGCTTATCAATTCAGCACCATAGTAATTTAACAATGTTTACCTTCTACAATAATATAAATAAAACAATTTATTAAAATTGTTACTGTTATTACATATTGGCGAATATTTTAATTTTATAGGTGTTATAGGTGTAGTTTCTTGATGTTTATTTTAACTACAAATTTTATAGTTTATTATTACTTTTTTCTTTTTCTTTTTTTAACATAATGAGGACCATGGTTTTTTGTCTTATGACTACCATCCTACTTATACTAGTCAGCTAAACTCTATGCAATAACTTCTTTCTTTTTTGATGTTTAGATCTAATGAATTTTAATTTAAGTAAAATGTTAATTTGATGAGGGCCTGATTAAAGATAAATATTATGGTCTTATATAAATAAGGTGTTTTTATTTACAAATAATAAAGTTCTTAAAGGGAGATTCATCCAAAAATGTAAATTATTTAAAAATTGGTGTTGTGTATTTTAAAGCTGCAGTCCATAACGTTTTTTGGTTAAAAATTATACCCAAAATTATTATTATTACTTTTTTTTTTTTTTTTTTCCCAAGTAGATAATCAGCCAATGTTTAAATCATCTTACCATAGCCAAATTAACAATGGCAAGCTTGTAATGTTCTCTAATATCTGGTACTGGTAGGTTTTTGGTGGGAATATAAGTACATTATAAATACAGAGTCCCTTTCGTCTCTGCGTCATTACATGTCATCTGTACGTAAACATTAGGAAAGAGTCCCGGCTAGTGTTAATTTAATTGATGAATAATTTATCACAATTTATCAACAACATTTTTTTCTCTGACAATGAGATGATAATGAACTTAAACTATTTTTGAATGACAAAATCTATGATGTAAATCTATTGACATTATTAGGATTTGGGAAGAGGCTTATTCAGAACAAATCTGCTGCGTGGTTCGGAGGTTAGATGCGTACATATGAACTAGCGGGACATAAGCTAACAAACATACACTTGCTGCACGTCGCATAAAACATAAAAAAAAAATGTCAACGTGGGAGTAAGAAAAGAGATAGAACTTCAGTCAGAGTACTCTTTTGTGTCGCATGAATGGAGAATTGCACACAAAATGATGTCAAATTGTCTGTTTTGATGAGTATTCTCATAAACACAGTTGAATAGGTCTAAAGTAAACGTAAACAGTAGGGAGAACTTGTATCAGTACATTGCATCCATTGCAACTGTGCATTTGTTTTAAAGGTATAGCAGTGTGTTTTAGTTGCTATTGTCTGAATCATTGATGTTAATCAAGCAACAAAAGACAGAAATCTCCTCAGAAGTCTGCTTGAAAAGAATAAGGAATATGGTCAAAAGGCTATGACTAAAACTAAATCAAAATTTGTTGTCAAAGTTAACACTGGTCTTGGCAGTAGACTATATCACACATGAGAATGCGGCTGGTGGCAGATCATTTATAGTCTTTTCTCACAGCAGCTGGAATAATAGAATTTATAATTTTGATGGTGGATTGTAATCCAGAAAGGTCCATGCAACAATCATCTGTGACAATTCACCCATAGTCTCCAGTAGTCTACAGGTAACCCTACTACAAACTAAATACACGTAGTCACACAATGCTGATGTAGTAAACATTAACATTTTAAGAACAAAGTATAAAAATAATCTGCATATTCTGATGTGATATGAGCTAAGCAATTGTTAGAATTAATCACCAGAATAACACCAGAACCTCAGTTGGTCAGAACAAAATTATTTGGATCATACTTCCAAGACCTAGAATCTGTGACTCTGTATACAGTGAATATACAAACTGGTGCGGTGACTAACAGTCCCACATACTCCACAAAACATTAGATTCATCCATACTGAGGATTTGTACTGATGCACAATACACATAAAGATGATAATTCCGCAAACATCTGCAATTGGAGCTTTCAAATAGAGACGGCGACAAAGAGGCAAGACTTACAGACTGCAGCTATAAAGTTGATTTTATAAAGAGATTGACTTTTCTTTATCATGGTTTTTCCTTTTTGTCCTTGAGCCACATACAAATTATACCTGACCTGTGGTATTAATTCTAACTTGAGCCAAATTCAGAACAAGGAATTTCATATACACACTAACTTGAATCTGTTCTGTTTTGCAGTTAATGAGTTTTGGGTGAGTGTCCAGAGGACAGAAGCATCAGAGCGCTGTGGTCTCTCTGGTAATTACTGGCTTAGGGCTAATATAGACAACCTTATCCTGAAGGACCCCAAGACTAAAAAGGATTTACTCATATGGCCCTACAAGCTTCTCCGGCGCTATGGAAGAGACCGGGTGAGTTTGATTTTTATTGGTTTGAAACCTTACTATGCTTTAATTGAGGACATTTCAAAATTTAGAAATGATTCAATGTGAATTGCTAACAATGATCAATTGGATGACATTTAATACCACTAAATCTCTTTTTTGGGATGATAAAATGTGATGGATGACCTTCAACACTGACTGCATTCAGTCTTAGCCTTGACTTTGAAAATGCGTAGCTCGCAGACACTCACTCCTTACAATATAGACTGCTTACAGTGTATCTAAATTAATCTAAAAGCTGTTTGCATTAACCCAACATAGTTGCAGACAGCTGGCCCCATACTACAGTTGACATATAAAGTAGGAACTTAAGCCACTGTTGTTTCCAACTCAGCTTCCTGTCATTACTATAGAAACTGCCATGGTACAGGAAGCTGGCCTTCCTCTCTCCTTTATGAGTGGGTGGAAGGCAGAGCTAATGCGGTGAATAACTACTGAATGCAGGTTATGATGGTGTGAAAAGATTGTAACATTTAAGGGACCAATTTTCACTATTAACTAGTTGATTATTAGCATGCATATTACTTGCATAATGGCTAGGGGTGCTCTGATTGACTACTGGCCGATAATCGCTTTGGGATGTTTGATCACCGGTCTCTATAATGGCGGATCTCGAAAAAGCAGCACCAGCACAATCTCTGTCCAGAGATATATTACAAATAATTTAAATAGAAAAAATTTTGCGCAAATGGCGACAAAAAACATTTCGTCTGCACTAAGTGAGCTGCACACTGCACAGTTGACACAATAATTGTCACTTGCACAATCGAGGCAGTGTCGCATCGACACTTAATTTTATAAATCGCATTTCTTTTTAATTTTTGCTAGTATTTAAACTATTTAGCGCTCGCATGCTCTCCTGGAGAGTGCGTGCTCATGCACACTCGCAGCATGCACACACACACAAGGCTAGGTTCACATTACTCCATTTGCAGTTTGTGTTGTTCCTTGTTCATGTTAACGGATTAAAGCGTTCACACTGCACATGGTTGTGGTCTGGCAGTGTGTTCCAGGAGCAGGGCGTTTGCAGCAGTGCAGAGATCGTTTCCTCACAGAGTCTATTTTTGCTGTGCTGCAAGCGCTGCTTTAAAGTAAGAACGCATTATTTGCAGTAAATATGAACATCGAATGACATGAAATTTTTGTAATTACATAATAAATGCTTATAATTAAAGTTTCCTGTGTTTCACAGTCAACACTCAGGCTATGTTTTTTTGCTAGGTTTAAAGGAAAAGAGCAGACCACTTTTAGATAAGGCAGTAATAAATGTGGAGGTAGTAAAAGAGTTAATTTTTAAGCGCCGGATTGCTTGTAATAAAAAAATGTAATGCAAAAGGCAGTAGAATTGACTGTTTCTGGTTTTATTTTGGATTTCTATGATAATGTAAGCCACTTGCTTGACCAACTTAATATATCAATCTAGAAGCCTAAATGCAAAAGTAAAAAGCAATGAAGAATTAGTTTCTTATATTTATTGTGTTTAAACAAGTCTGTGAAAGATTGTATTAGTATACTGTGTAAAAAAAAATAATTATCAGAATGCTTTTGGATTTGACAGTCAAAATAATGGATAAATGTTGTGTTTGTAAACAGCCCTGGTTCAGTTGCAGACTCCTGTGTGAAAGCACAGTGAGCACCTGCTGCTTCTGCACTGCTTATGTACTGCACCTGGACTGCATGCGCACTGCAAACGGAGTATGTGTGAACCTGGTATACATACAGGTCATACAGCTCACAAAATAAGGCTTGTGCTGTGTGTAAGCTATTTTGCCACAACTGCACGGTTGTCAAAAAAAAAAAAGCAGTGCATGAGCAAACATTTAGGTGAGAAAGATATATATTTTTGAAAAAATGTCAACAACCTTCACACCCACCCCCCACTCCTCAAATTAAAAAAAAAATCCCTCACACAAGAGTCACTTAAAAGGGGAATTCATTTTCAAAAATGAAATTCAGGCCCTGAATAAATGTATACAAATCTTGATTGGATCACCACTATAAATAATTCTACATGTTAAAAAGAAGGCTTTAAACATCTGTTTCAGTGATCATATTAGCAGACACTGCTTTCTGTGATTGGCTTTAAAAATCCTGATTGGAGCACCCCAAATAATGGCTTAGTAGTACTTTTTTATTACTATACTTTTTATTAGTACTTGTAAAGCATATATTAATTCCTTATTCTGCATGGCCATATTTTAGATCCCTTAATACTACCCCACACCTAAATGTAACTACCTTACTAACTATTAATTAGTAGAAAATTAAGAGTTTGAGGCAAAATTTGTAGTTAATAGTTAGTCAATAGTGAGAATTTGTCCCCAAGATAAAATGTGACAGGAATGATTAATGAGACCTTTTTTTCCCCAGTTGTGAAAAAAGTTATAAGAAATAAAAACTGAAACAAAATCACTTAATGCAACTACTAAAATTAATATAAAAACTGAAAATATAAAAAACAATCTATATAATTAAATCTATAATAGTATATAAATAATGCTAAAATAATATTGATAACTTGATGACATTTATTTAAAGAAGGTTCATACAAAAAGCAATTTTATTGTCCATGTCCATAAGTGAATAAAACAAAAGTAATGAAATATCCCAAAAACTTTCTCACATTCTCTGCAGGTTATGTTCTCTTTTGAAGCTGGACGAAGATGTGAATCTGGGCCGGGGAACTTCACCTTCGAGACAAAGCAGGGAAATGAAATATTCCACATTGTTGAGGAATCCATTCGGGAGCAGAAAGCCCAAGCTGAAGAACAACACCAAAGTTATTCATTAGACTCTGACTGCCCAGCTCTCCAGCAAATCCGTGCTGCCATCTCCGAAGCAAACAGTCGTGAACCAGATGGAGATTCTGGTGGTAGCAAGCCTGGGTCTGCGGACGGTGTCTTTGGTAGAAAGGAAAATGATGGGAAAAATTTAAAGGGCCGAAGCCTTCCAGAGCCGCCACCTCCTGTTGGTGGGACCCCGCCAAGATCTCCCATGCCACGTGGGTCCAAAAATCTGTTAGAGGACCAAGGGAGCCTATACTCGGAGCCTGCTGACTCGGTCCGTCCGCCGCCCAGTCCAGGGGACTGTTTGTACTCGGACCCGGTGGACAGCATCAAAGTCATGCCCACTCCTAACCCACGTCTTAGACCGACTGGCGACGATGGGGGTAGCCGCCACCCAGGCATCAAGTCTGATCCATTCTATTCAGACGTCTATGATCAGATCAGTCTGGACTTGGTGCAGAGAACAGTGGGATTGGGACTCGATGGGCGAAGCAGGCACCCTGCAGATGGAAGTGCCACAGAGCACATCTACGATGAGCCAGAGGGACGTGCCGTATCTGCGCAGCCTATTATTACGCTTTATGATGAAGCACGGTTGGAAATGCATCCCTGGAGAACCAGAGGAATGGAGGAGCCTCAAGGTTACGAGGTGGCTCAACAACCACTGCCAGTGCCCAGACCAAAAGGCCCCAAACCTGTCACAGCACCCAAACCAGGCAAAGTAGCACTGCCCAAGAAAGACCTTCCTCCACTGCCTCAAATTAAAGGCAGTGCTAACCAGAACAACAATAACAGTAGCAACAGCCATAACAACATGGAAGGTGGCAGAAGAGGTGCTGGTGCAGGAAACAATATGGAGCTTTACAGTAAAGTATCTAGAAATCAGCCGCCTCCCAATGCGTGGCATCCTACCATGCAGGCTCCAGACATCATCTATGACAACTTAGGTGACATTTGACCTAACCTTTCAATTCAGGCATCCTGGTCTCCTTTTTCTTAACCCTTAGACATTTCATTAAAGGAAATTCATTTATGGTTAACAAGGGAGTGTTCAGTGAGTGTGGAGCGTAGTGCTCGGATTGAAACCTCAGTCATGTAGTCACTGACTGTCAAAATGACTGAGAGCTAAGACTGTAACACTTTAAATGTATAAAGCCCTCTGAAAGGGCTTGTACTGGCACATGCCAGATTTTTGCACTTCTTGGGCAAAGTAATCCTGTTTTGCATATTTGAGTCTGTGACTTTTGTATCGGAAGAAATTATAAAGCACTTGTCATAATACTCAGCTCCCTGAAGAATCTGAGTGTTCGTGTGTGAATGTTATCTGCCAGATCCAATTTAATGGTTAAAGTGCAAAGACAAAAAGGTTGGTTTTTGTACGCACAAACCTTGAATTGTTTTGCATGGGGATTGTAGCAAAAGGATACTAATCCACTGCTCTGTGTGTGTGTGTGTGTGTGTGTGTGTGTGTTTTATATGTATGTGAATGAGTCAGCAGCTGTGCTGTTGTTTAACATGATGATGATGATAAAAATGATAGTACAAGAGAATTCTCTAGTTATTCTTACTTTTCCATTTCCAAAAATGTACAAATACATGTACATATCAAAGGAAAAATCTGGACTTGGTTTGTTGAGAGGGCATAAAATCACCCTGAATGACCGAGCCTTCACTCTTTAGTCCCTTATTCATCTAGTCCTCTGTTGTCTTGAACGGTGTCCGACATCTGAGGGATAATCCTGATGCAAAGTGAATATTAACCATCTGTGTAAAATAGGGGCCTTACTTCAAATGGGAGTTAAATGTTGGCTGAGTTAATGTGTCTGCCTGGCAGTGTGTGAAGGTACAGACTGTTCCCTGTCCTGTTTTCTTTCTCATTCGCCCTCTCACTCATTTCCTTTTGTCCTCTCTCCAGTCTCCCCAAGTCTTTTCTTTCAGCTTTTTTTTTCTTTTGAGCGGACCGCCAAAATCTGATCTATTCATCACATTCTGCTTTATTTTGTCAACGTTTAGTGCTCTTAAGCAGAAAAGCAGTGAATGTGTTGACAGAGCAGAGTCCTTCATCTAAAAAGAATGCATTCATTTGGTCCAAGGTCTGACTTGTTTAAAAAGCATAGTTTACCATCATACTGGGTTGCAGTGTTTAATTTTAAGAGCGGATTAACTCATAGGTATTAAAAAAGGAAGTGGATTGACAACTTTTTTCCCCTCTTTTCTTATCATTAGCAGATGGTATTTTTTTAATTTAGTTTGACAGTTATTTGTTTATTTAGTTACTTGTTGTTGGATATAATACAAACATACTGAATAAATATTTGAGACAAGCAAAAAATGTTGTACACTTGGTTCATCAACAGATGCTTTCTATTTAGAGACCTATGTTTCCACTTGAGCTTTAAATAGTGTACATGTGAATAAAAAAAAGGTATATATTGGTTCAGTTTGAATGCACTTCTCATGTTGTACTAGTTCCTGTTTTCTTGAATGTTCCGTTTATGTTTTCGTTCCGCTGGCCACTTGATGCTTGGATAACCAAACGGAAAACAGAACTGAGCTGTTGTATTCTGAAGTATGAAGCAAATGATGGGGAAGTGCATTCGTTACATCTTTCAACAAAAATTTAAATACAAGAATCTCATAGGTTAAAGTAAAATCTGTACTGTACTTGAAGTACACACCATTGAACATTTTTGCATTAATCACCTATGTGTATTATTAAATACATAAAATGAACTTTTAACAAAAAGGCTGTAGTATGCACAATGGAAAATAATATATTATATTATTTAACATTTAATTGAACATCTTTTGACTGATTCTTGGTGTAATTAATAATATAATTGATATAGACATTTTACTGTTATTCTAATGTATGTGTTATGTAGTTATATAGTGATTTTGAAAAACTCAGATTCCTAACAGTTCCCTTTAAAAAAAAAAAAAAAAAAAAAGGTAAAATTTTACCAGTTCTTTTTTTAATGGATTATTAACAAAAAAAGAAGAAAAAAAAAATTCTCCAAACAGTTTTTACAATGTTTAGGCTTGTCTGTTTGATTTCATTCTCATGTAAAATGTCAGTTTGTTAAGGTGTTTTATTTTTAAAAGGGCAACAGCAAAACACAACATTGATTAATAATTTTATAACCATTTACAATATAGTGTTAATAAAAATATAGAAGTAAAATTTAAATAAAGAGTTTACAAAGATTAACAGGACTAAAAATTGATAACAATGAATATTCTTAATGCAGGCTTAAAACATTAGTTAACCAGAAGTAGAGACACATTTGGAAAACGATTTAAAAATAAGAGAAAAACTCCCTACTGAATCTCTTTCATAACAGCTGAAAAAGTTAGGACATCGTGAACGTAAAATATGAAAAAAGGAGGGGAAAATGACGTGAGATCCTCACTCTATGTCTGCTTTTTGTACCGTTTGCACAATGCCAAACCTCAGCATGATGTCATAAAGACAAGGCGTAGGCGGTGCCAGGTGGGTGGAATGGCGGAAAACTTAATGAGGCAATACTGATGGGGTCTAGTAAGAGAGGCCCATTGAGTAATATTACAGCTCTGACCTCAGTATGCATTCAGAGTCACGTCCCACAGCTCTCGCAACTCTAAACCAGCGCCTCCAATGCAGAACCTTGTTCTCAGAGGTCACAGGGCGACCTCTTTCTTTCTTTTCCCCTCTCTTCGCTTTCTGTAACTCATTGAAGGCCTTGAATTCCTGCTCAGATGAGTACAGTGTGTCCCCCTTGGGGCTGCACTGGAGGCTTCCATAAAGGAAGACAATGGCTCTACTTTTCCACAACTTCGGCCTTCTTCCTCCTCAACTCTCTACAGAGCCTTCTAGCCACAGCAGTTAAACTGAGAAGGCAGTTATCTCTCTTTAAACAGCCTTTCTTCTTGTCCTTTTACAGTTCTGTGGTTTTGTATTTGATTTCTTTTAGCAGCCTCAGCAGTTTACAATTATTTTTTTTCCCCAGTTGCGGTGCAGGCTTTGTTAAACCGTATGGAACAACAGTTAGTTTAATTACGTCTCCAAGAGTGAAATCATGCTAGTTACTATGAGGACTGGTTTAATTGCAAACATCAGGGTAACAAAACAGCTTGTCTGGGAATATGAGGGTTGTATATGAGGGTTGATTTTGCAGTGTCAGTCTCAAAGTTGCTGAAGTTTTTATTTGGAGAAGTAATAAAGTTATTTAATCTGTGCTGTAATAGTTTTCAGATTTAAGAAGATAAATCGAGCTGTGATGTTGCACTACTAAACTGTATTATGAAAACCGAATAATTAACTTAACCTAGCCAGAAATAAGGAATGGTCTCTATAGCTAGCTTAATATTATATATTAAGCTAGCTATATATTGTATATTGAGTGTTTAATATTTGCTCTGTGTTACTAATCTAAATTCAGTACTGTTCTCCATTACACAGTACAGTCTTCTCTGAATAGTAAACCAAATTTGTATAGCAAATATATTTTTCAAATTAGCTGTACGTATAAGTGTATATCTGGTCATGTGCAAGAAAGTAACATCCTGTCTGTGGGAGTTTAGAAACCGTTGCTTTTAGTCAGTGTGAGTGTGAGTGTGAATGTGAATGTGCAATTTCCTCTTATAGTGAAAGTTTTATGCTTTCTCTCTTTATCCTTACTGGATCATCAAAGGGTCCTCCTCCTCATAATTGTCCTGGAAAAAGAGGGCAGGAGCACAGGGTCGCGAGTGGCTGAGGGTTAGTAAACGGCGAGGCATCTTGTTTGAAGGGATGGAAGGCAGCGGGGCCACTGTGGCTCGCACGCGACTCTGAGACTGCCGAACCTTCCATATTAAAAATGACAAGAGAAAAAGGAGAGAGTAAGGAACAGCAAAACATAAAACAACAACAACAACTATTACAGGATTTGTTTGGTGTGCTTTGTTTTTGACTGGAACCAAAGTCTTGAATGAATTGAATGTCTGTTTAGCTCCTCCTCCATGCCTAACTGTAAGTGTCATTGTGTATGCAGCTTTAGCCCCTTTAGGCAAGATTTTCTAAAATTGGTTAAAATCTCATTTTGAAACAAAGAACAACGTATAAATCTATAAATAAATGTTCATAAGATAAGTTCTTGCACTATTTTTAGGACACTAATCAAATGAGTAAATTTACACGTGATCATGTGACACTGTACTGATGATCAGATGTTCCATTTCCACTGAAGCACAGAATGCTCTTTGAATCATCGTAAAAATCATGCTGGAGAACAGGTTTGACAAACTCCTTATCAACTGGTGAAACTTGCATGCTTTAAATAAAATATAAATACGTCATGTCACTTTTGTTCCTAAGTGCACTAGCATAATCACTCTCAATATTTTTTGTAGCGTATCGTTCTATTGATCACAAATATATTTATGATGATAGTTTGACATCACAAAGTGCTTGTGGCTGGAAAATCGGTCATGCCGAGTCTGATTGTGGAGAGTTCCAAAATAGGGACCCATTTATTTTAACTGCTCTTTATCATTTTCATTCTCCCTTTCGCTCTTTTTGTCTTCCCCTTGCGTGGGTGTTTCAATATTAGGCCAGTGCTTGGTTTCGTTTTTGCTCTCTGGGGCAATAATTTCCCCCTTTCAACATCACACACACACACACACACACACACACGCACACACACACAAACTCACATGTTTGTTTTTGTGAAAAGTGGGGACATCCCATAGGCGTAATGGTTTTTATACTGTACAAACTGTATATTCTATCGCCCTTCACCAACCCTAACCATCACAGGAAACTTTGTGCATTTTTACTTTCTTAAAAAAACTAATTCTGTATGATTTATAACCGTTTTGAAAAATGGGGACATGGGTTATGTCCTCATAAGTCACCCTCTCCTTGTAATACCTGTGTCATACCCATGTCATTATACAGAGTTGTTTCCTGATACGTCACAAAAACAAGAGCACTCACGCACACACACACACACACACACACACACTTCCTCTCTATTTATTTGCAGTTTAGTTTTTCTAAAATTTGTATTCAGATTTAGAGGCCAACTAAAATGGCACAATGTGAAGAGTAGTGTTTGAACATTTCTAAAGCTTGACATCTCAACTGATTAAATCTAATCTATTTAGGTCAACTTATGGTATGTCAACACCACTGACAACCATATCAGAGAGGTTTATCATATCTCAGTTTTTAATAATGATGGTATAATAAAACCGCATTATTTCTTAAGTTTCCCCTAGAGCATTAAGAAGTTAATCAAAAGTCATTATAATACCAATAATTCTACAGCTATCACCTCCAATTATAGCAAACACACATCTTCTGTTCTATTCTACTATCTTAAGACATATTGTTCAATTGTACTCCTCTAACCTGACGCTGTGTGGAGCCCTCTGGTGGTCGACTGGTGCCCCTGCGATGGCCGCGGCCCTGGCCTTGTGCTCCAAATGGTTGTGATGAACGGGTGAGCAAACCTCTAATTCTAAGGTGTGGGTAAAGGTTGGAGTCCAGACAGAGAGGGTTAAAGACGGGGTCTTTCTCAAGCTGATCCAGGGAGCTCTGGAAACAGTGGTCACATGATCATCATAGAGGTGTTATATCAAAAATAATTACGATAAGTTTGTAAAGTGCAAGTGATCTTATTTACTTAACCCCTCAAGTCCCTCAAGTCGTTCCAAACCTGTATGACTTACTTTTTTCTGTAGAAGATGAAAATATATCATTCAAGTTACTGGAACTTAACCTTCTTGAACATTCTTCATATCAAGAAAAACAAGTCATACAGGTTTAAAGGCCCGTTCACACGAAGTATGATAACTATAACGATAACAATTAAGATATAGTACTAAAAATAGTTCTCAGTATTAAAGAATAGGAGAATCCACACCACAGCTATAACGATAAAGGCACAGAGAAACAATATCGTTTTAACCAATTTCAGAATGATTTTTTTTCAGCTGATGAATGAAAAAAATATCGACAGCCAATCAGACAGCATGCTGATATAATAAGATCAATAAATTAAATAAGAGCATGCACTTACAGACAAGTTTTGGTGTGAACGGGGCTTAGCGTGACATGAAGATTAGTAAATGATGAAACAAATGTCATTTTAGGAGGAACTATGCCTATAAAAACATTATTCTCATTACAGAGATCCATTCGTTGATGCTAAATATTAGAATTGAGTTGTGTTTTAGCCATTCAGTGAATTTTACACCAAGTTTGTATGTCAGAGACATGCATTACTAGTCTATAATATCAGTCTATAATGTAATGGTACCTCCACAGTGGCGAGTGCAGGAAGTGGTGGCTCCTCCACTGAGACAGGTAGGCAGCAGGGTAGTGTAAGTTCTCGTGTCAGCACAGGTTTCAAAAGCAGAGAGAGTGAACCAGAGGACTGAAGTATATAGTAGGAGAACATAGCAGAACCTGAACCTGACCCCGACTCTGAGCGCACCAAAAGGAACCAGTCACGGTTCTAATTAAACAAAAATGTTCAGGTTTTTAACAACATTTTCAGATCTCTAACATAACAGATTATCGCACAGCTGTGCTCTATGAACACACAAACAAACACACACACACACACACACACACATGCAGTCAAGACACTGACTTTTAGTATGTGGCAGAGAGCATGAAATGTCTGTTGGTTTGTTTCCATTTCATCCCAGTCCAGCTGCCAGCATGAGGTTGGTCTGATGATGAGTGGTAATCCATACAGCACAGACTGACACACACCACCGGCATGAAGAACTCTACATAACACACACAACAGGTAGATCTGAATGTTTATTTTTTAGATTAATCCCAGAGTACTATTAATAATAAAATAAAACAGTTGTTTTCTATTTACTATCTATTTTACTATGTTTAAAAAAATGAATTTTCAAAAGCCTTTACTCCAGTCTTCAGTGTCACAACATCCTTCAGAAATCATTCTTATACAGGTATGTTGATTTGGTACAATAAGAAAGTGACATTTCTTATTATTATTTCAACATTGAAAACAGTTGTCCTGCTTAATATTTTTTGTCTAAGCCATGATACATTGATTATTTTAAGAATTGAATGTTTGGAAAAGAACAGCATGTCATCAAATCCGAAATCATTTTAACTTCTGCCACTTTTAATCAATAGAATGCATCCCTGTTGAACAAGAGTTAATTTCTTTAAAAGAGGTTAACGTCACACAAATCCTGTTTGAGTAAAACTGATAAAAAGATGCACATGCTTGAAAGGGAATTATGCAAGTATATGTCATATTGGCCCATAATGACTAAGTGGGGACAAGTAGTATCACAGTGCCCGGAAGAATGACCTCATGTGCATGAAAATCATATGCAAAACTCTCAAGGGGAATACAATGTATGACTGTGTCTGGGAGACAGAAGACTCAAACACAGAGCTGTCTGTTTGATAGAAACCTGACTCCATCATATTGACTTTTGCATAGTCCGTTTTTTTCTTCTTCCCTTCACACAGCATAAATTGTACATTAACTATATTTCAGTTAAGCCACAGTTAAACTGTGTTCCTGTTGAATATACTGTATATGAACATAGTTATCAAAACCACTATTGTAGACTTCCCTAGATCTGTGATATATTAAAAACATGGCAGCGACTATTATATCTATTAAGTGTAAATAGCGGTGGAGTGAAAACAGCATTTTTTTAGCAACAGATGCTAAAAAAACAGACATCACAGCAGTCTGGGGACTCTGTGATTAAACCTTAAATCATAAAAAAAAAATGTCAAAGTGATGCTTAAGGCTAATCTATTGTCATTTGCTTAAACAAAATAGAACTACAGCTATAACTGTACTTGACAACTCGCAGACACTGTGGCGAGGGGTTCTGATTGGCCAGACTTTTGTTAAGGGGCTGGAAATCTTGCATGCTCTCAGTCTTCACTCCCAGGTCAGGTGTGCTGGGAAGTAGGGCTGGGCTGAGAAGTCTCTCCTGCATGTCACACTTCAAACAGACTGCATTGGGGCACATGAGCATAAGCAACATCACCCACCCATCCATTGAAAAGCAGACACAAAAAACAGAACACATGCTTAACTAAAATATGAAATTTTGGAGCTGTGTACAGAAAAAAATGATTTCCGAATGAATATTTTAGTGGGTGCAGAATCCATGTGTGCGTTTCTACCTGGGCTTGGCCTGTTGTTGGCAGGGTGTGGAGTAGAACCCTGTGATGTGAGAGAAGGGGGTAACAACAAGTGCAGGTGTTCTCTGTCTCCGCCCTGATCATGCAGCCACATTTTCAGAGAGTTCTCCAAGGCCACAACGGTGCCCTCCACCAGCTGCAGGTCCATCTCTGTACCCAGCATCAGGCTCTCTACAGGAGGAAGAGAAATAAAATTGATTTGGACAAATATCACATTCCTGTTTCCTGGCAACATAATTCTTCATCAGTTCATAATAAAAAGGCAGTTTGAATCCAAGCAGTGATAAACCTTGACCTTCCTCCTGTGTCTTTATTATTATGGCCCTTTTGAGATGTTTAACCTCTGAACTTAGCTTCATTCTACAGATGAAAACATCTGGCGAACAGCAATTTATGTAAACCTATTTCCTGTCAGACGAAGGTTGTGGTACTTAAAACAACCAGTAGAGGATGCTGTCAAATCAATTCTGTATCCCATCAAGGTTAACCATTTCCAAAAAAAAAAAAAAAAAAAAAAAAAAAAAAAAAAAAGGTTCAAATCTCAAGATGTGCTTGTGCTTATGTGATATGTATTTTTGCGAATATGTTTTTTTAGGCTCAGTAATCTAAATTTGTGATTTATGTGAACCAGAATCCAGTTTCACTGTATATAGTGGTCCAACTAAAATTAAAGTGAAATTATGACAGTAAATTATTGATTATTTAATGTCTCATAATACAAATATTTATATTTCCGACATTAGCATAAATGTAAGTTAATGCTTTTAAATGTCTTGCATAAAATTATGGCATTACACATTCACTCTTGTCAACTTTCTTCGGTGAAATATGAAAGGAGAAATGAAGACTGTGCTGTTTGCTATTTTCCATCCAGTGGCAAAGAACAGGAACCAAAGTTTGGAAAAGTGAAGTCGTGACATTTGCCAAGTATGTTAACCCATACTCAGAATTTGTGCTCTGCATTTAACCCATCCAAGTGCACACACACCCGGAGCAGTGGGCAGCTTTACAGTATATCCAGCACCGGGGAGCAACTGGGGGTTCAGTGCCTTGCTGAAGGGCACTTCAGCTATAGGTATTGAGGGTGGAAGAGAGCGCTGTTCATTCACTCCCCCTCTGAGACTCGAACCTGCGACCTTCAGGTTACAAGTCCAACTCTCTAACCATTAGGCCACAGCTGCCCCAAAAAGCTTTAGCAGAGGATGTTTTCCATCCATCGACCTCTGGGTTTATTTGCCTGTGCCACTCTGCTGTAAAGTCACCCCAGATGGGACTTACAGCTTTCAAGCAACAAAAGGAAGAAAGTATAGTGTATCAAAACAGCTTCATACTGATTAGCCACAACATTAAAACAACCTGCCTAATATCAAGTAAGTCCCATTCATGCTGCCAAGACATCCACAAGACCTCTGAATGCGTACTGTGGAATCTGGCTCGCATAGAGATCTTGAGAAATCTGGACGTCAAGGCAATGCCTTTAATTTTTTGTCATGTTCCTCAACCATTCCTGAACAATTTTTGCAATGTGGCAGGGTGCATTATCTTGCGGAGGGAGGACACAATTTATCAGGGAACACCATTGGCATGAACAGGGGTAAATGGTCTGCAATAATTTTTGCTAGGTGGTACATGTCAAAGTAACATAAATGCCAGCACCCAAGGTTTCCCAGCAGAACACTGTGTAGAGCATAACACTACCTGCACGCATCCTGCTGCTCTCTCTTCCCCAGATAAACACTCGACCATCCACTTGATCTAAAAGAAAACTCATCAGACCAAGCAACCTTCTTCCATTGCTCCTTGGTCTAGTTCTGAAGCCCACTGTAGGCAAGGGCACTCTGACTGGTCAGTGGCTATGTAGTCCCTTACACAGCAAACTGTGATGCAATGTGTAATCTAACACCTTTCTATCACAGCCAGCATTACATTTCCAGCAATTTGAGCTATAGCAGCTCTTCTGTGTGATCAAACGAGATGGGCTAGACATCACTTCCCATAAGTATCCTTAAAAATTGGCCTTTCCTTGCACCACTTTTGGTAGGTACTAACCACTGCATAATGGGAACACCTAACAAGACTTGCCTTTAAGGAGTTTCTCTGACTATCCTCTAGCCATCACTATTTGTCTCTTTTAAGGCAATCAATTGCCTCATTGCTTTATATCCAATTTCTTTTTTCAGGTGCCACTGTATAACAATATAATCAATGTTATTCACTTCACCTGTCAGGGGTTTTAATGTTGTGGCTGATCAGTGCTGACGAACAGACCAAAATGTAAACAACATTCCTTTTATCAAATCATTCAGACAAATAGTCCTTAAATTCATAATGAAACAGAAGTGCTGATCTTTTCTTACATAGTGTGGCATGCACCTGACTGTAATAGATTATCGGGAAATAAAAAAATGTAGGGGGATGGGATTCTATACAGTACATCAGTTATTGATTGGATTTTGAAATGAAGGCACTGAATTCGTCCTCTAATGAGGTCAAAATAAAAAATAAAAAAAGGATCTTAATTATATATTTAGAAAATAAGGTGAACATTCATTTTTTGTTTAAAGTGGAAATTTAAATGTATGTTAACAATCATTGCCATGCTTTCTGGATTCTTGAGTCCCTCTAAATCATTAATGTGCTCTCAGCACTATATGGTCTTAAGAGGGTAATGGGGTTTCACAGTACATCTTTAATCTTTCATTCCCAAACAAACTCTAACTGGCATTATAGCTGGAGTAAGGAAAGGAGAAGTATCTCAAATATGGCAATTGCTGTCATGGGAAATTAAAATGTAAAGAAAATCTGGCGCATTTTCAGACGAACAAACCAAAATGATGCAGTTCACGATAATTGCTTTTTGGGGTTTTAAATTAGGGGAGAACATGCTCTCCTGTATGCCATATTCAGGTCAAATCAAACTAGCATCACCTGCATGTCTTTGGTGAACATACATTCTAAACAGAAGGTTAAACTTAAACTGCCAGGGTCAAATAGCTGCATTTAAATATGTTAGATACAATTAATTAAAAGTAATTGCTTATTCCTATGCCTCAAAACAAACTGTCAGCCTATATTGGAATCAATTTCTACTGTATCATTAAGTCAAATGTGAACTAATGAGGTGCAGAACAGTTTAGGTCAGCAGTCCTTGAATTTGAGTTCGGAATAAATACAGCCGAAATGTGCATCTCAGTGCTCTGCTGCTCATATCCAGTAGATTTGGCCCAGATGGAGAGGGTGAGAAAAATGCAAGTGTGAATGGAGAGTGTAAATGGCTTAGTGTAAAAGGCAAATGACACATCCCCTGTATCACTTCCATTTGACACATATCTTGCATCTAGTTATGTCACCTCTGTCGTTATTTTCAATCCTTATTTCATATCAAACTATGATTAACCAAGGTAACAATGCAACATTGCCCTTTTCCGTTGTATTACAGTCCCATTAAAATGAGCTTGTTGCATTACTATTTAAAAGCCACTTCATTCATTCCTCTTTCAATAATTCCTTCCTTGTAGGCTATTATTATTATGCAAAGATATTATGGAAAGTAGACAATGCTGATTAGCCATCTCCAATATAGGCCTAGAGCATTGCAAACGCTGCAGCCTGTTCATTATCAGAATACAATGCAGTCAACCAAACATATACATATGCTATAGAATCTAGATACACTGGTTAATTAAAACAGCCCGTAGTACAATCCGTGCTGTTCAGCCTGTGCTCGGGACAAGCACATATTTTTTTGGAAATCTGGTACTGTACAAAGCCTGGTTTACATAGACCTAATAAATAATAGTCTTTAGCATTCAAATTCAAATACCCAACATTGTGAATTTGGAAACATTTGGAGTTGTGCCAAATGAGAGAGTAAGAAAGAGGATTATAGTACCAAACAATAAAAAAATAAAAAAACATCTCCAGAATAAAATAAAAATAAGCTACCGTCACTAAGTTTTTGTTTGGCAAAAAATTATATAAGATATTCTGTGTCTTAACTTAAGACAAGTTAAGTTAGAACAAGTTCAATAAAACATCTTTATTATATTTCTACGGTAGAAGAGCATAGCCAAACCAAAAAGAAAAAAAGAAAACACAATGTAACATTCATTAAACCAAACTCAATGGAATGTGCACATGTGACTGGGGCTAGTGCCATCTAGTGTCCACTGATGTTCTTAGGCTCAGATGTTAATGAATTGCACTGGGCCTTGTTCGTTGGATGTTGTGTTTGTGGGGGACGAGAAATGCTGTAAACCGCAAAAATGAAGTCTCAAAATCCAAATGAACCGAATAAGATTGATGATCGTATATAATAAGATATACGTATAAAATGTATGCAGTACGTGGATAATTGTGTGTACATCAATTAATCATTTTCAGTTTAATTTTATCCCATATGATGTTGTGTCTATGAGCTATGCCTTTAACAGGTTCTCTGGGGTGCTAATATATTAATAGCCTAAACCATGTAATTGGCCTAGCAACCACTTGATTTTGCTTGGTAAATGAGACTTTTTTTTTTTTGCATTAACAAAAAATTATATTTAGGTAATTGATTTTTCTGTCAGTTAAGGCAATGTTCCCTTGTGTGTGTAATATAAATCCTCTCCAATCCATTTACACAAACTTCCATACACGTACCATTAGCCACACTGAATGAATATGCCACATATTCATTCTAGTTTTAGCCAGTAAATACAATTATAATTCTACAAAAGATTTCTGTTTCAAACAAATGCATATTATTCATCAAAGAATCCTGAAAAAAGTATGTTTCTACAAAGATTCAGAAACTGTTTCAAATATTGTCAATAGTAAGGCAAGTTATTAGAGAAGAAAATCAGCATATCAGGATAATTTCTGGCTCATATGACTCTGAAGACTGGAGTAACGGCTGCTGAAAAAATACAATTTAAAATACACTAAAACATTATGCTAGAAATTATTTCATAATTAATGTTTCACAATATTACAGTTTTATTGGTTTTCAGAAATCATAAATTGATCATCTGGGTTAAACAAATCAGTTCTACATTACATTGGCATAAACTGCCTGCTCAGGGTAAGCATGGGATTAACTGTACCAAATTTAACAAATATGTCTCTTTGATGTGTAACAATTTCATCAATTGTGATTTACATTACAGGTAACGGCACATCAAACTGAAAGAGTCAACAAGCAGAGCCAGGCATAAACCCCCTCATGCTTTAAGCGCTGCATTAAACAAGGTGAGGCGCAAAATGAAAGACTGCACACTGGAAATAGCTTTCCTGTTTTAAGAGAGAGTCAAAGACAGGCCGAGATCAAAAGCAAAGAGAGGGAGAGAGAACATTTTACTTTTAAATCCTCTACAAACAGAATCATCGCCATAGTCACGTTCTCATGGGAAACGCTCACTAAATGATGAAACTGAGTGTGAGGACAGACCACCGTGCCAGCCAGAAGCTCCCATACACACACACACACCCACACACTCCTACACCCATCATTTCATTTCACAGGGCTACAATTTCTCCATTTTGGAAAGGGATAAAAACAGAGATAGTGAGCAAAACGAAATATCCATGATGCTTCTTTTTCGGTGCAAAAATACTAAAATGAGAGTGTCATGTCCTTGCATCACACAAGGCCAAAATTTGATTTTAGATCCTTAAAATGTTGCTAGCACAAACAACAAAAAAGAAAACCCCAATTACTTTTGAGGGCATGTGTCTTTTTAATCTGTCTCTAAGGGCAAAGCAAACAAATTACTCCATCCTTTGACTACCAAGGTTTTACAGGCATGCTTGTAGTGGGTTTCATATAAAATGTCCTTCTAATGCTTTGGCATGTGGGCCGAGGACAAAGATTCTGCATGATCCAAGAGAAGAGCCAACTGTATGTGTACATCCTCAAAAAAGGCTCCTACTGATGAGTCACAGTTAATCTGTCATGGATGAATGGGAGTTTATGGTTACTCTTTGTTCTGCACATTTGCTTCAGGCAAAATATGTTTTTGACATCATCTTCCTTACCACATTCAGTTTCCTTTTATTGCAGGCTTAAGTTAGTCATTGTCCTTCACGCTTACACTTTGCCTCGTTTTTCTGTCAGACATCTTTTATTCCTACCAATCCTACATCTTGTTAATTCTCTCATTATGCTCCTTATTGTTTTTTACCCTTACATCTTAACACCCTTTCTTCCTCCAGTTCCCCTTCTCCAAGTTTCACCTACTCGCCTTTGTCTCCACTTTCTCCATGGTTTCTTTCTCACCTTGTATGTAATTCTGCTCTATGAATTTTGATCCCTAATTATCTAATTTGCATTTATTCAAAGCAGCTTATATTGTTTTCTCACAAAGTTCTGTATTTGCATTTTCTGGGAGTGTCTAGTTGTTGTGCCTTTGACTGTCCACTTGATGGCACTCTCCTTTCCACTGTTAAATGCCATGAACTCCGTTTCCCATAGTCCTTTGCCCTATCTTTTTTGTTCTGATTATTATCATCTGTAGGCCAGTTACTCATTAGCTCATCACTATTTATACCATGCTCAATCTTTTGTTGCTGCAGTATTGGAACTGTTACATTGTGTTTCTTCTTCTCTGTCATTATGGATTACCTTTTGTCTATGTTTTTGCCTGATACTTTGTTTTGGATTATTGTTTGAACTTTTATTAAGCTGCACTTGGGTCTGTTTAGTTCTGCCGGAGTCATTCTGTGACAGAATAATGAAACCTATTCTAGAACCAGAGTTTTTTTGTTGCTTTATTTTGGACTATGTTCCTTCGGATTACCCCTCCTGCCACAAGCAAGGAGTGAATAGCTTGACTTGTCAGCAGGCAATGGAGGTAGGAGGTTTTGCCCAAACCTTCTGAACCAGAACAAATAGGGATCCCTCAAGCAGGGATTTTCCCACCAGCCCTGGCCTTACCACTCCCACTGAGAAGTGAGGGGCAAGGAGGAAGAAGCCAGCTAAGTCCACTTCAGTGGTCCCAGGTCCAGTAGTCCTGAAGGACCCAACTCCAATGGTCCTGAGTCTGGTGGCCCTGGAGGATTTTTTTTTTTTTTTTTTTTGAGTCCACTCCAGAATCCGCTCCAGTCCAGGAGCCCTCAGAGTTCACTCAAGAGCTATCTTCAGTCCAGAAGCCCTCAGAATCCGCTAGGGCTGAACAATTAATTGCAATTGCGATAATATTGCAAAATGAAAAAATTTGATTATTATTATTTTTTATTTTTTTCACCGCATAGGCTACGATTATGCTCGGTCAGGTGACGCGAAAGTAAAGAGGTGTGTTCAACTGGACTTGAAGATAGATCAGTGTATGACATCAAAGTATGGCGAGAGAATGCAAAAGGAGAGGTCTGCTATCATATAGCTCTTACAGTATTTTGATGACACACACCAATCGTCTAATCAGCGCTGCTTCAAGTCGAACACATCTAAGCAGTCTTCAGAGGAAGCATCAAGTTGGCATGCTACAGTGTTGCCAAGTCCACGGTTTGGGGAACCCCTCCATAAAATGTGTATTTTGGTATTTTCATTAATAATAATTACAGTTCTCTCTATGCTATTTTTCTGTGTTTCAAGTGATGCAGGTGTTTTTTTCCCTGTAGGTTTTTAAAATAAAAAAGCATTATTCATAATGATTAGTAAAATTATTTGGCACGACCACAAAAGTTTGAGAACCACTGGTTAACAGACAGTGTTTAAAAAATGCAGTCCACATGTTTACATTTGTTTATTACAGTGACTACCTAAAGTAGTGTGGTAAAACAACAGATTTGTTTTTATATTTCTGCAATCTACTAGTTTTGTGATTTTGTATATTAATGTTTACACCAGGCTTATTTGTCAGTGCTTTATGTTGTCATAATTATTATATGCTTTCAAGGTTGGAAGTTCAACAAATCAGTCAATATACTACTGTGATTGTAGTTGTTTATTATAAATGTAATTCATATCAATTCATGCACCTAATTTCATCGTAAATGAACCCCATTTCACTGGATGTAACTTTCACCAAAAGAGGTATTCCAGGTGGTAAAATACATGTTTTATGGAGGGGTTCCCCAAGGGGCTCCTCTTTTAGAGAAAGTTTTTAGACTGCTTTCAAAATGACCGCCAGACAGTGCGAACACATGGAGAATCATATCTTAGTATGCAATGATCTGATTGATTTGAAATTATAGGAGGTATATAGTAACAAATATATCAATTAGTTAAGACATAAAGTAGGATGAATTTTTTTTTTCATTTCATAGTCTGAGCTCAAAAATGGAAGTGTGCTGTATGAGCTTAATAGGTACCCTACATTTTTTATTTTATTCTACTTCCTGAGTATAACTCAGCTGTGGTACTTTTACTTGAGTAGATTAAAACCAAAGAATTCAACTTTGCTACATTTATAATGTATAAAGTGACAAAAGGCGGCGCTGAAGGAGAAAAGCAAGCCGGCGTTTGACAGGCACTTTTCAAACTGCTGGGGTGGAGCCCTGCGCTTCGGCATATAACAGAGAGGTCTGACTCGGGTGCAAAAACAAAACTTCCAGTCCAGCTGTATAAACAAGATAGTTTATGTTTGACCGGACAATTTATTAATATCTAAAACGAGATGATATGGACATGATAAACACTCTCATGTAGTGCATTCATATTTGTAGCCAGAAGGCGCTCTAGCGCAGAAAGTCCAAAACGGCCCATTAAAGTAATAACTTTTTTGATTAATAAACATAATTAAAATGCAAACATTTAAAGCATATTTTTACAATCATAAATCTGAAAAAAAAGAAAAGGTTGAGGGCCTTAATCTAATAACATATACAAGTCCAAAGCAGAAAGAAGTTTCAGGGCATTTCTGCCCATCTTCTATTGAAGGGATTTTGCAAATAACTTCAAATCATTCTTCCATCCAGTGAAATGGGGTTATTTATGAAGTTAAATCAAGTTTCAAATTTGAAATGTTTATCATTCCTAAACATTCCAACTTTAATTGAGGTCACATTCAAAGGATGCAGCGATATATCTTTAGATTGTATCCAACTTCGAAATGAAAGCCAAAATTCATAGAAGTAAAAACGTGCAGGAAATCCCTAATATGGACAAAGGCATCCCACTATTGCTATAGCTAAAAAGGGTCATTTCAGGTCATTTCGAGGTAATAAATAGAACATATGAATAATCCAGTTCTAATTGACAGTTAATTTAATAGAAATTTATAATAATAATAATAATAATAATAATAATAATTATAATAATTCATTACATTTATATAGCACTTTTCTAAGCACTCAAAGTGCTTTACATTGTAAGGGGTTATTCTCCTCATCTACCACCACCATTTAATACAGTATAGAATCTATCCTGCCTTATTATGGGTTTGTATAAACTGTAACAGATATGCAGATCATCGATTCATGTGTTTAATTCAGATTTTCCAAATGAAACTCTTTTTGCACCAAGTGCCTGGCCTGGCGCCAGCCTGTCTGGACTTAAATTATTTACGATGCCCATGCGAGCTTCAAAGAAGAAATGAAAACCCCCAACCACATTCCAACATACACAAAAGGAAACCTTGCGTAAAGTTCCTTACTTTTAGAGCCACGTTTCTGCAACCCCCATCTTTGCAGGTCGTAAAACTTTACGACCACCCTGGACACTGGAGAGGAGAGAAGCCAAATCTTCTCCCCAATGCATTCTATGGAATGAATTCGTTACCGGTTAGTTTTTATGTTCTATAAATGTATTACGTATTCCCTTTTTGTACATTTAGATGTTTCCCAACATCTGCAGTGTTATCATGTGTTAAGCAAATCTTTAAATATGTGTAATTCTACATTTGAATGTAACTTCATGTTTTGATCACCTATACCTATTATGTTTAGTCTTGTTCTAATCGTCAGGCTCTGACAGACCCATTTATCTAGAGCAAAGTAATGAAAAATGTATGTTATCTGAATTACAAACTTGCTAGAATAATCCCTGGAATTTGGACAAGCCCTAGATCTCCAGGGGGGCTGTCTTCACAGAGACAAAGGAACTTTTCCCTCCGTTTCAGATCGCGGACTTTCATTGGCTGTTTACGTGAAAAAGGGGCGTGAACCATTTCAAGCCATAAGAACGACCGAACAAGGTCCGCCTCCCTCTTCTTCCTCTTCTTCTCGTTCTTGGTTCTCGGACACGCTGCTCTCCTGTGCGACGCGCCGCGCTCATAGCGCAAACCCCCTCAGCACAGGGGCTGAGAGAAAAAGCCATTTTAATGGCTCCTTTGGAAGTTTTCGTTTTTGTTGTTTCTTTTCTTTTCTTTACTAAGTTTATTCAACTATTCGCCTCTCCACGCAAGGAAGACGAATTCTGGAACATTGTTTGTTGAACCTTTCAAATACCGCACGAGGACAGAACAAAGGACCACGTGCTCCACGCTCACGCCAAGATCAAGCGCAGCGTGCACGCGCGTCACATGGCCTCTGGCACACGCCCGCTGTTTTCAAAAGGAACACCGCGCGAAGCTCACAAGCTCGACGCCGATCTCACGCCACGCTCACATTGGACATTTTGCAAGTATCACTTTCTCTATGGAGATTTAAATGCTGCTTTAAATTGTCGCTATGATCTGAACGTTGTTGGCTTCCAAAAGTTACTGACTATGATTTCCATACCTGAGCTCCTTATGTGATCTCATTCTACTTTCTCTCCCTCTCTCTCTTTCTTTTATTTGGATTCCGTTATGTCTTGTAAAGCTTACTGTTTGTATTGTCGTACGCATATTTACTCTGTGTGATTTGTAGTTTGATGTATTACTAGTTTAATTATTAAAAACCCATATACTGACGATTGGCTTGGACTCCACCCCACTCACATTACGAGTCACTGAGATGTCTGATCTTTAGCTACAAGCTTTAAATTTAGAAACTAAATTTATCATAAGGGTAGGATAATGTTTTCATGGCCAGAGAATATTTTTCCTTGAATTATAAGGCGTGATAACTTTATTGAAAATTGATAGGTCAACAGTGGTCTGCTGGACAAACCGCTGTTTGATTTGCAGTAATTTACAGTAAGAGCTATCACAACAATTGATATGAAGAATGGAATATTGACATATTAATGAGTAAATTACAATGCCCTGTAATTATTTATCGATATAGGCAAATTGAGCTATTTTTCATAATCAATCAAATTTAATGTAACTGTCATCTGAGATCTAAATTAATCATATTCCTGATTAATTATTCAAATTCCCTATATATCAATTGAGTTAATTATTCTGTAAAACTCATTGTTGCTACAAAACCAATCCTAAAATTGTCATTTGAAAAATACAGAAAAAAATATTGTAGACACAAATTATTGGTTATAATTAGTGGTGGTCCGCTATCGGCATTAACGTGCTGCGTTAACGGGAGACTCTTATCGGGCGATAAAAAAAATATTGCCGTTAATCTATTCTCAAAGTTGGGTTGGGAGCTGGGTCTATACTAAGCAAGCTATGATGACTTTCACCTTGATATTTTATATAACCGACTGGCTGAGGCCAGCCTAAAAAGATGCTCAGGACAGTTGACGGGCCACTGCTGCGCATCATCACGAAAGCTTATCTTTTCAGGTGTTTTTAAGCCTTACCGCTTGTCGATTTAAACATTAAAGCATCCAAACACAAGACGCGGAAAAGCTGAACAGAGTAGCTGGTTACTCGCGTGCTGTGTTCGGTGCGCACGAGAGAGATGGAGAGCCATGTATCACGGACAGCAACGCTGAACTGAGTTCTCTTCTGCGAAGTTCTCCTCGAAGTCCCTCCTGCACCTGAACGAACAAATACAAATCGCAGTTTGAAAAAATTAAAAGATGTGAAAGAGCCCAATTCAGTACTCGCAATGTTCTGGTGTTCGGGGCTCACGCAGAGAGAGGTGTCTCAAAATGCTTGAACACCGAATTTGCTTATTTTTGCTCTTGTGCCGACAAAATATGTCAGTTATTTCTTAAGTGAAAGTAAACAGTTGAGGAAAAAAATGGGATGTGTATTATATTGGATGCGTTCATCGTCTCTTAAAGTGACCGGGCCTAATTTAGCTAGTAGCTGCTGTAATGTTAATCAAAGAAAATGAAAGAAAATCACTCACTGCTCTTGACTGAATTACTTTGTAGTTTCAACAGTCAAACCACAAATTAGACAATTCTAAACAGGGCCAACTGGTACAACCTTCACCGGGGCCCCACTGACCCCAGCTACCGTTTCACACATACTCCATCTGCAGTGAGTATGCAGTCCGTGTGCGTTACGTATGTGGTGCAGCACAGACTCGATGTGCTTTCACACAGGACGCGTTTGCAGTTCGCTACTCGGTGCGTAAACAATCGCTGCACTACTGCAGACACACGCTCCTGGAACACAACTGGAATCCGTTAACATGGGTGCGTAAAAAAATATGCAACGCATACGCACTGCAGATGGAATATGAGTGAAACAGGCATAATTGCACATTGTGCAATGTGGAATTAGTTTACAGCTTTTTCAAGCACTTGAGATGAGCACCTTTTCTAATGCATCACCTAGCTTGATAAATCCCTTCTCAAAGCCATTTTAATCTAGATTAATCTACTTCTCAAGATCACATTTGTAATCATGCTTGCTTTTGGAGAAAAAAAAACGTCACTTCATGCGATATTTATATAAATGTTCTGCCCCTATCTTAAATTATGTGATCCTTCTAAATGGATTTTAATAGATCGGCCCAACCCTAGTTTCTAACTGATCCAACATAAAATATGCAATTTAAATAAATATTCAACAAAGCTTGTTGCCATTGTTGTTCAGACTGGACTTTGAACTTTGCTAAATAAACAGGAATCACCCACGAGATCTCCAGTGAGCCGTCTCAGCACAGGGTAAAGATTTTACTCTATTGCTTCTTTTTATGCCAACGGGAGCGTCCCGGGGCTCAAGATTCACAGGCAAGGAGGGGGTTATGATGCTGGATAAAGGTAGCATAACTAAAAAGGTTACATAAGGTTAAATAAAGGTTGGGGAATTACAAAATGGCCTGGCTCGGAGATCTCATATCGCATAATCTTATTAACTGCTTCTCTCCTGAACTTTCTTTACCATGCTTTTCAGTGCCAATCTCACCATGCAGTCAATTTCACTGACTATGGTTAGGGTCAGGTATGGCATAGGTATATGGGTTAGCATTTATTGTAGCATAGTGTAGGAAATCAACACTGTGATTGACACCCCATAAAATCTGAACTGTATTGGTAGAAAAAATTGTGCATGTGGGTCATGTTCTTGTCTGTTAATAGTAGGATGCCACGCCCTATTTTGGAGCTTCCATCCTGTTTTGGAGTTCCCTCACACATTTGGAGATCTCCAGGCTGCAGTTATACCCTTCTCTTTTTTTCCTGTGTACAGCCCCGGTTGTTGGTGTCCTGTCCCCAACTGGAGCTGTCCCTGGAAATGTCCCTGCTTTACAGCACATTCAAAACAACCAGCAAATACACTGTAAAAGCTCAACCAACAGCCAGCAATCGTACGATTGTGATTATTTTCAACAGAAGAGGGCACTGCGAGTTATACTGATTACTGCCATTATCATCATTATTGGGGTTGCACTTTATTTTACAGTACGTGTACTTACATATACTTATAGTGTACTTACAGTGTATTTATCTATCTAACTATCTAACTACATTGGGTAAGGTTAGGTTTAGGGGTAGGTTCAGGGTTAGCACCTAGTTATTACATAGTTATTGTAATTACTATAATAAGTACATAGTATGTACATGGGGAACAGGACTGTAAAATAAAGTGCTACCATTATTGGTTTCGAGGTAGTCACATAATAACTACATATTAACTAAATGTTTGTTTTAACTACACGTTAAAATAAAGTTATACTGTTTTTGTGCACTGTATAGCAAGGCATGACAAGGTTGCAGAATTATTTTGCACACAATATTGAACATTCCCGAAACTTCTGCCGGCGGTACATACTTTGGACAAAATGAGCCTAAAATGTAAAATAATAAGACAGATAAACAAAATTTGTAAATACTGTACTCACAGTTTGAAAAAAAAAACACATTTGTAAATACAGTTAGAAAATATTAAACATTTGTTGAATACAGTTTTATTTATGATATGTTCTCGCATTTATTGTTTTATTTTGTGTATTGTATTTAGTTTTTGTAAATCCATAATTTTGTAATAATACTGTTTTGATATGTTTGGCATTTGCAATATTTACTATTTACTATTTTTCATAACGTGGTTTTTGGTGAATTGTATTAAAAATGTAGGGTAATTCTGATGCACAAGTTATAATTATTAATTATGATATTAATATATGGAACCCACAACAATTAATAAGCAAAAACATACTAAAATGGGTTGTCCCAATTTTTTTATTTGTAGATTATCACAAACTAGACAAGACTGAAAATGTTGGTTTTCATTTCAGAAATCTGGTCACCTTAAACCATGCTCAAGATATTGAGATGTTAAATCTATGTTAGCTATAATTCAGGAGTCTCTGTGTCTGTGTTTGTTTAAGAACCCAGGAGAATGCTCACAGAGCACAAAATCAGTTTAGTGGAAATTCACTTTCACTGCTCTGTGCTGGTGGAATGATCCTGAGTCACTTACAATTTCAAGAAACATCTACAAACTCATCTTTTCTAAGAGCAACTTATTGAATTCTCTCGATGCACTAAAGTACAAACTTTCTTTCTTTCTTTCTTTCTTTATTTATTTATTTCATCTCTATTCTAGTCTGTATTCCAACAAACTATCTTGGAATGTTATATATCACAGCACCTCTCATTTTACTGCTTCCTCAGGATGAATCACTTTGTTGTATTGCTCATTTGAAGTCACTTTGGATAAAAGCATCTGCTAAATGAATAAATGTAAATGTAAGAAAAGAGATAATGAATTGTAAGGCTATGGATTTTTGGCAGCAGTGTGGTGGATGAGTTAGCGTAATTAAAAACGTACAATATGAAACTGACAATGAGAAAACTTGCAATGGCAACAGATGGTTTGTGCACACAGAGCTAAGCTTTTCACAATTAAATTTTTTTTTTAATTGGTTCATTCTGTCTGTTGTCAAGGCCAGTCCAGCCACACGGGGCTAATCTACAGACCTATTTTGCTATAAGCTTCCTAACAACTGGCAATATATATAAAAAAATTCCACACACTCACACCCACTCACAATTTATCTTACAAAACAAAAGGCTTAGTGACATTAACATAGGTCCTGCTTTTCACATCAGCATGTTATCCTAATCATGCCATGAAATTACCATGGCAACACTACAGACCCAGAGGAGAGGTGAGTTGGAGAGAGAGAGATGGGCATGGGTGGTATGATAGGACACATTTGCTCCCATGACTCTCCCAAACCACATCTCTAAATCTGTCACTTCTGAAACGGATAAAAACAGGCCTGCAGACAGGGAGGGGGGAGAAAAAGAGGCATGGAATATATGAGAAAATGAGTAACTGAGATTTAGGGGGAAATGGACAGATGACGTTTAGGAGGAGATGGAGAGACAGGCAACGAGACTGTCTAGACGTGCTGTTGTCCTAGTTAGCCAGTGGTAAAACCATGACTTCAACCAAGTGAAAGACATCATTTTTTTTTATATGTGAAATGAGATGTACAATAGTCAATGTTTTATGATACACCTAGGGTATGTAGTAAACAATACAGAAAAATAATGCAGTATCAAAGATTTCAATGTAAATAATTGCACAAATTCTGGTAACTAAAGATAGTTTAGCGGTTTAGGCAGTATAACATGCAGTGAGCCAAATGACAGAATTGGCTGAAAACACAAACAATATCTCTTGCCTTCAACACACTGACAATATGGCATTACACGGTACACAGACAAATAAATAAATAAATAAATAATACAACTGCACATGCTTTTTTAATGAAAAAGTGAAACTTCATAAATGATTCATGTTTATTTCATTTATATTTCTTATAAATAAAATAATTAAAACTAATAATAATTAAACGCTCAGAAGATACAGTGGTTGAATTGACTCTCATGTTGTCTCCTGGTTATTTTGACCAGGACAGTATTTTTAGTTATACTGAAAATACTAGTCAATGTTATACAGTTGGACTAAAACTATTTTCTGACACATAGGGTTTAACACATTTTCCAAAAACAAACAAATCAATCTGTTCCAAAAATAAACAACAAAACCTGAGCACATACAAAAAAAAAAATTAAAATAATAATAATGTATATATATATATATATATATATATATATATATATATATATATATATATATATATATATATATATATATATATATATATATATATATATAAACAGATGCAATACGGATAAACAAATAATAAAGCTTGGCTTATTGAATATCAGATCCCTTTCTGTAAATAATATGATCACTGATCATAATCTAGATGTGCTCTGTTTGACAGAAACCTGGCTAAAACCTGCTGATTACATTATTTTAAATGAGTCCACCTCCCAAGATTAATGTTATAAACATGAGCCGCGTCTAAAAGGCAAAGGGGTAGGTGTTGCTTCAATTTATAACAACGTTTTCAGGATTTCTCAGAGGGCCGGCTTCAAGTATAACTCGTTTGAAGTAATATATACATAATATATATATACACACAGTGGGGATCGAAAGTTTGGGCACCCCTTGCAGAATCTGTGAAAATATGAGTAATTTTCAAAAAATAAGAGAGATCATACTAAATGCATGTTATTTTTTATTTAGTACTGTCCTGAGTAGGATATTGTACATAAAAGATATTAACATTTAGTCCGCAAGACAAAAAAATTGCTGAAATTATTAAAATAACCCCACTCAAAAGTTTGGGAACCCTTGGTTCTTAATACTGTGTGCTGTTACCTGATGATCCTTGACTGTCTTTCTGTTTTGTGATGGTTGTGCATGAGTCCCTTGTTTGTTCTGAACAGTTAAACTGAGCAGCGTTCTTCAGAAAAATCTTTAAGGTCCTGCAGATTCTTCAGTTTTCCAGCATCTTTGCATATTTGAACCCTTTCCAGCAGTGACTGTATGATTTTGAGATGCATCTTTTCAGACTGAGGACATTTGAGGGACTCAAACAAAACTATTAAAAAAGATTCAAACATTCACTGATGCTCCAGAAGGAAACAAGATGCATTAAGAGCTGGGGGGTGAAAACTTTTGGAATTTGAAGATCAAGGTAAATTGTACTTAATTTGTGTACCGGGAAACATACAAGTATCTTCTGTTGCTTACGAAGGGCAGAACTAAATGGAAAAATATTATATTTCAACAAAATAAGAAAAATTTGGCCATCTTCATCGTGTTCAAAAGTCAGAGTCAGGTCAAGTCACCATCAACACCCATGAGTCAAGTAAAACCACAGTTAAACTTCATGAGTCAAGTCAAGTCACCGTTGATCTCCATGAACAAAGTCAAGTCAACAATGATCTTCATGAGAAAAGTCAAGTCACCAATGATCTTCATTAGCAAAGTCAAGTCACCAATGATCTTCATGTGTAAAGTCAAGTCACCATTGATCTTAATGAGCAAATGCAAGTCACCATTGATCTTCATGAGCAAAGTCAGGTCACCAGTGATCTTCATGAGCAAAGTCAGGTCACAAATGATCTTCATGAGCAAAGTCAAGTCACCAATAATCTTCATGAACAAAGTCAAGTCACCATTAACCTCCATGAACTAAGTCAAGCCACGGACTATCTTCATGATCAAAGGCAAGTCACCATTGATCTTCATGGGTAAGGGCAAGTCACCAATGATCTTCATGGGCAAAGGCAAGTCACCAGTGTTCTTCATGGGCAAAGTCAAGTCACCAGTGTTCCTTATGGGCAAAGTCAAGTCACCAACTATCTTCATGGGCAAATGCAAGTCACCATAGATCTTCATGAGCAAATGCAAGTCACCATTGATCTTCATGAGCAAAGTCAGGTCACCAATGATCTTCATGAGCAGAGTCAAGTCACCATTGATCTTCCTGAATCCAGTCTAAACACCACGGATCTATCAGAATCTCTCCACGTCTCTGCTGAACTACCAGAGCCTCTCCACGTCTCTTCTGAACTACCAGAGCCTCTCCTCATCTCTGCGGAACTTCCAGAGTCTCGTCACGTCTCAGCCGAACTCTCTGAGTGCTCGACTTATCCTGTCGTGGCCACGGAGGCCACCCTTAACCTGTTCATGTTCTCTGTTTCAGACTAGCCTAACCAGACTTGCTCTCCTGTGTCATCGATCCCACTGTGGTGGTCTTTGGCGCTGCCCTGGTGGGCTCCTGTCTCGACCGCATGGATGTGCCGCACGCACGGAGAGACTTGCAACAAACTGCAACATGTGCAGGGCAAGTCTGTCATATTATAATGAGATTATTAGCTATTTCTGATATAATCTATCAATCTTATCAGATTAATTTTGATTGTTCACTTTTATTTTATACCTTTGAGTGCAGTACACCTGTAAAGCATTAGCACTCGTTAGCTTGTCAATAGCGCTTTCATTCGAACCTATCGCTGTTTTCTTTTCTTCTCTCCTGTCTCTCACTCCAGTTTTTCAGAAGTTCATCAAACAACTGTGGTAAGAATATTTCATCAAGCACGGTGAGTAATGGCTTCTCCTGCTATTGTTATTTGCACCTCTTGTCTCATGTACAGTTTATCTATCTCTGTCGGTGATGAGGGATTCACATGTGATAAATGCAGGGAAATAGTTAGGCTGACAGAGAAGATTTCAGAATTAGAGACACGCATCCAAACTTTAATTGAGGACAGTAAGAATGTTAGGGCTCTAGATATGGCTTTGGATGCATCTAGCTCAGGGATTTATGTACATTGTTAGGTTCCGGCAACAGAGCCCCTGCAGCAGGGCAACTGGGTGACAGTGAGGGAGCATAGTCGTGGGTCAAAACACCGCTCTCTGTTCTGATCAAAACATTAAACATGTTCTCCCCACTCAGTGATGCACCCACTAAGAAACCTAATGAAAGTGCTCTAGTTATTGATGATTCTATTGTACGGAACGTGAATATAGAGACACCAGCCACCATAGTCAAATGTTTACCGGGAGCCAGAGCACCTGGCATCTTGGCAAATTTAAAAGTGCTGGCTAATGCTAAACGTAAATACAGTAAGATTGTTATTCATGCAGGCGCTAATGATGTTCGACTTCGCCAGTCGGAGATCACTAAAAATAACATTAAAGAGGTGTGTGAACTTGCAAGTACGATGTCAGACACTTTAATATGCTCTGGTCCCCTCCCTGCTTACCGTGGTGACTAGATGCATAGCAGATTGTCATCACTCAATGGCTGGATGTTTAAGTGGTGCCCACAGAATAACATAGGTTTCATAGACAATTGGACGATTTTGGGGCAGACCTGACCTGTTGAAAAGAGATGGTCCTCATCCCTCCTGGGGTGGTGTCACTCTTCTCTCTAGAAATATGGCAAATAGTCTTAGTGTTTATACTTGACTAACTTGGGCCCAGGTCAGGAAGCAGTCAGACTGGCTAAACCGGCCGTCTGCTAGCTGTCTCACATCACAGAGGTCAGTTAATTCTCAGCACATAGAGACTCTTTCACCTAGATATCACACTATAGAGACTGTGTCTGTTCCCCAAACTAGAAAATACAAAAATCGTCCAAACCAAGTTAAGATAAACAATTTAATTGAGGTTCAACAAATAAAAAACTGATGCAATACGGATAAACAAATAATAAATCTTGGCTTATTGAATATCAGATCCCTTTCTGTAAATAATATGATCACTGATCATAATCTAGATGTGCTCTGTTTGACAGAAACCTGGCTAAAACCTGCTGCATACATTATTTTAAATGAGTCCACCTCCCAAGATTAATGTTATAAACATGAGCCGCGTCTAAAAGGCAAAGGGGTAGGTGTTGCTTCAATTTATAACGTTTTCAGGATTTCTCAGAGGGCCGGCTTCAAGTATAACTCGTTTGAAGTAATGGTGCTTCATATAACATTATCCAGAGAAACAAATGTTAATGATAAATCCCCTGTTATGTTTGTACTGGCTACTGTATACAGGCCGCCAGGGCACCATACAAACTTTATTAAAGAGTTTGGTGATTTTACATCCGAGTTAGTTCTGGCTGCAGATAAAGTTTTAATAGTTGGTGATTCTGAACTCTATTTGGGTTAGACAACACATTTCAGGACCTACTCATTGTCGAAATCATACTATAGATTTAATACTGTCACATGGAATTGATGTTGATAGTGTTGAAATTATGCAGCCAAGTGATGATACAGTATCTCAGATCATTATTTAGTTTTGTGCAAACTTCATATAGCCAAAATTGTACATTCTACTTCTTGTTACAAGTATGGAAGAACCATCACTTCTACCACAAAAGACTGGTTTTTAAGTTATCTTCCTGATGGTATAATGAGCATACTCGCACCCTTAAGAGAGCAGCCCGAAAAATGGAGCGCAGCTTGAGGAAAACAAAACTAGAGGTATTTCGTATTGCTTGGAGGGAAAGTAACCTGTCCTACAGAAAAGCATTAAAAACTGTTAGATCCGATTACTTTTCTTCTCTTTTAGAAGAAAACAAACATAACCCCAGGTATTTATTTAATACAGTGGCTAAATTAACGAAAAATAAACCCTCGACAAGTGTTGACATTTCCCAACATCACAGCAGTAATGACTTTATGAACTACTTTACTTCTAAAATCGATACTATTAGAGATAAAATTGCAACCATTCAGCCGTCAGCTAAAGTATCACATCAGACAGTGCACTATAGACCCCCTGAGGAACAGTTCCACTCATTCTCTACTATAGGAGAGGAAGAATTGTATAAACTTGTTAAATCATCTAAACCAACAACATGTATGTTAGACCCTATACCATCTAAGCTCCTAAAAGAGGTGCTTCCAGAAGTCATAGATCCTCTTCTGACTATTATTAATTCCTCATTGTTATTAGGATATGTCGCCAAAACCTTCAAACTGGCTGTTATTAAGCCTCTCATCAAAAAACAACAACTTGACCCCAAAGAACTAGTTAATTATAGACCAATCCCGAATCTCCCTTTTCTGTCCAAGATACTAGAAAAGGTGGTATCCTCAAAATTATATTCCTTTTTAGAGAAAAATGTTATATGTGAGGATTTCCAGTCAGGATTTAGACCGTATCATAGTACCAGGGGTTAAAGCAGAAAAAAATCCTGAGCCTGAACTTTTTTTTTGGGAGGGGGGACTCCAGAGACAGACTTCATTCAAATATTGACGTTAATAACACAAATACAGTAACAAGTGCTTAAAGTGCTTAAAAATGGTAAATAGACTGAGATAGACATGAATCTCTTCAATAATTATGTTTGGCACCATTTATTTAAAAGTACTATGTCAAATAAAGTGTTATCTTCTAAACAATAACAAGTGCTCAAAGTGCTAAAGAACTGAACTGCTAAACTGAAGACGAAATCCAGTGAAATCCAGGCTATTATCACTTTTTTTTGGGGATAACTCGCATGTTGATTTGAAACCATCAGGCTAGTTAACACTTTTTTTTGTCTTCTGCCAGTTTTATACACAGGGTGACCAGTGGCTGCGAAATTCTGAATGACAAATCATGTTCTGGTATAAATGTGCACAAACGTATTTTTTAATCGCAGACATGGTTAGTCATAGACAACGGTGTGTCAGCTAATAGTTGCTGCCGACTAGAGACTTGCACCCCCGCGGGACCCAGCGCCACCGATTGCCGCGCGGGACAATAATTGATGGGTGAATGCGGTAAAATAAAATAGAATTTGCGGAATGGGAGGATGCGGATGATAGGCTACTATAGACAGCTACGTGTAATTCGATTCCAAAATAGCATTAATTTAAGGGTCAAATTGGATGGATTAGAAGCACGCAGACCGGATGATGTCCTACAGTGGTGGAAAAGACGAATTTCCAAGATTAAGCAAACACGCCATGTACTTTGCATTCCAGCTAGCAGAGGGCTTTCAGTATTTGCGGACACATACTGGGGCAGAGACGGATTAAACTGAAGCTCTCAACAGTCAACGACATGATATTACGGCATGGGCACAAGTAGTCGTACAGTTTTTTTTTTTTTTTGTAAATTCAGTTTATTTTTATTTATTTATTTAGCTAAATATTTAAAATTGGTCTATTTTGTTATTGAGGAATAAGGATATTTTTGTTAAATGTTTGAAGGAATTGCGCAGGCCCCATAAGCTACTTTTCCTTTGAACATGAAATAAATCCAGGTTTATTATTTTTATATAATTTATTAGGCTATATAGCCTAATTATTATAGGTATATATCTTTTTTTACATTTCTTACTTTTTTTTACTGTATTTCTATGTTCTAATTGTTCTTTGTTCATGTTCATACTTTTTAATTATTATTAAAATAATTATTTGTTTATTTTCCGTTTCTTTTTTAATTTATATTCAAAAGTGTATGCAATGTATAAAAAAAAGAAAAACTGCTATACGTTTACCTGCGGGATTTTGCGGCGGGAGCGGGAGAACGTCGTGGTAAGTTTGAGTGCACGGGCAGCGGCTCTATGACCGGAGTTTGGTGCTGCGTTCCTGCCAGGTTTTTGAGCTCGTCACTATTTCAAACCACGACTAACGACTTTGTACCATTCCAGACAAGTCACGCCAAACTTTCTGTGCGCAAGGAAATTTAGCTAGATTATTAATTTTATTGCAACGTTACAGTGTCCTAAAATGTAATTTTCAACATGTACCACTTGCATAAACACTGCATCCGTAGGGGCTGTTACTGTTGTTTCGCGTGCTGTGACGTCAAAACTCAGAGTACATCAATCTAGTACGAGTTCACGGATGGGAAGTCACGGATTTGACTGCCATTCCAGTGCACTTTCCCGGGTTTAAGGTTGGAAAAACATGGGTTACGGGTTGCCTGGAACGCAACATAAATCATAGCGAGCAAGCACTTTCTTACCGCTGCCGGCATACAGAAGCTTCCTCTAACAAATAATGCAGAAACAAGCCCAGGGCTCTCTGTGTCTTGCACCAACTGCCAAAAAGCGCCATTTATTTTGAAAAACCAATGGAATGCATAGTCGATATAAAAAACTGGATGACAAGTAATTTCTTACTGCTAAATTCTGAAAAAAAAACAGAGGTGTTAATTATAGGACCTAAAAGCTCTGCATGTAATAACCTAGAACACCATCTAAGACTTGATGGTTGCTGTGTCAATTCTTCGTCATCAGTTAGGAACCTAGGTGTGCTATTTGATCGCAATCTTTCCTTAGAAAGCCACGTTTCTAGCATTTGTAAAACTGCATTTTTCCATCTCAAAAATATATCTTAATTACGGCCTATGCTCTCATAGCCTGACTACGTCAGACTTCCTACTTCCGCTCAATTTCATTTCGCTTCTGTACTCAGTCTGATACAGCGTCAGAGCTTTCTGTTTGCCATCGGTCTGGAAACAGCTGGGCCAATCAACGAACAGAGGGCGGGCTGAGAGCCGTGACGTAGATGCTTAGCGCAGAGTTTTACATTGTAATGTAATGGGAAACGAGACACGGGATGCAATTCGCTCTGTTATGGAGAACATTCAACTCTTTTTCAAACTGCAAAAGTCATTTACAGCCATGTTCACTCCGGTATTTCACTCGCATCATCTTGTGTTAACAACAGGTTTACAGTGGAAGTTCAATCATAGATTTGAGTTCGATGCATGATGTCTGTGCTTCGATGCGGCTGTACAGGCGCATAACATACGTCATAACTAAACGTATCTGATTGGCTACGGGTGACCAATGATTTTAAACTTCAGACAAACGCCCCCTAGCGAGAGAGAAAACACTTCTCTATTATGCCATTCCAGACTCTGTCTAAGAAGCAAAGTGAAGTAGCAGAGTCTGGTATTACCAGGCTAATGCTCTCAATGTCAAATGCAAAAATGTTAATCCATGCATTTATGACATCAAGGTTAGATTATTGTAATGCTTTATTGGGTGGTTGTTCTGCACGCTTAATAAACAAACTACAGCTAGTCCAAAATGCAGCAGCAAGAGTTCTTACTAGAACCAGGAAGTATCCTGGTTCTAGTAAGCCCGGTCCTGTCAACACTGCACTGGCCCCCTATCAAACATGGTATAGAATTTAAAATATTGCTAATTACTTATAAAGCCCTGAATGGTTTAGCACATCAGTATTTGCAGATGATTCTTCTGCACAATCTGACTTTGCTGCCGCCTGGAATTGAACTACTGGTTTCGTTTGGTCAGAGGAGAACTGGCCCCCCAACTGAGCCTGGTTTCTCCCAAGGTTTTTTTTCTCCATTCTGTCACCGATGGAGTTTCGGTTCCTTTCTGCTGTCTCCTCCGGCTTGCTTAGTTGGGGTCACTTCATTTATAGTGATATCGTTGACTTGATTGCAAATAAATGCACAGACACTATTTAAACTAAACAGAGATGAAATCACTCTATTCAATGATGAACTGCCTTTAACTATCATTTTGCATTATTGAGACACTGTTTTCCTAATGAATGTTGTTCAGTTGCTTTGACGCAATGTATTTTGTTTAAAGCACTATATAAATAAAGATGACTACTGTAAAATAATGTAACAGATTTTGTTCCCCCGTGTTTCAGCGCGTTGTTAAGGGAAGAGCGCATCCACAACGGATCCACACAACTAGCAAAGTTAAATTCGCTTGTGCATTTACAGTATTTTGTGCCATTGTATGTTGTAATATTGTGTTTATTTTATGCATATAAATTAGATTTTTGGTTTTGGTTGAGCTATAGCCTATATAATTAATAGAGCACTTCAGTTTGCTGGTGATCATCTTTAGCTCAGTGCACGCAGCTCAAACAGCAGCCTTCAACATTAATCAACACTATTATAATAAAACGTTATGAAATCATTTGGTTTGGTTTTCATGTTTCAGCGCATTGTTGCAGGAAGAGCCAAGAGTGCATCCACAACAGAAGTTACATTCTGATTTGCAAGTAACTTAGTTCGAGTTCATGTGTGCATTTGGTCTTTTTGTACGTATATAAGTTGTAATATTATATTTATGTTGTATATTATGCGTTTTCCTGTGTTAAATACACTGTTGGGAATGTTACTTTAAAAAAGTAATTAGTTATAGTTACTCACTACTTGTTCCAAAAAGTAACTGAGTTAGTAACTGAATTACTCTATAATAAAAGTAACTCGTTAACAGGGAAAGTAACTATTTGTGTTACTGTAAAAAAAAAAAAAGTTGCTATAAGTCAAAGAATTATTTATTTTATTATTTTATATTTTGGGAGCAATTTTCACAAGTCAGTTAAATAAGTAGAACATACAGGTGTTCGTACATAACTTTCAATATTTATTGCACGTCAACAGACAGCAAGAGTTTTATCCTGCACTTCCAAGTATTATCTTTGTAAGAAAAGTCTTTTTGGCCACTAGCTTTGTAGATGCGTGTGTCACATATTACATGTACACATTATATGCACGCACTTGCCTTTGACCACAATGAATTTGAATTAGTGCTTATATCTCCACCTTGAAAATGCCAATTTTTCATTGGATTGCTCCTGACTCGCCATCTCTGCTGCTGCTGCGAATCTCGTGTGCGTGCATGCGTGTGTGTTTAACGCCACTGGCATTAAAACACTGGCTCTGATTGGCTACCATGAAACACATGACTCTGTCTTAGCCAATCATAATTGCCTATCTCGTTAACCCACCTCCTTGCTCGCTGTGTGAGCCAGGGATGCGTTCGGATTACATAGTTTATTAAAGGGGGGGTGAAATGCTATTTCATGCATACTGAGTTTTTTATACTGTTTAAAGAGTTGGATTCCCATGTTAAACATGGACAAAGTTTCAAAAATTAAGTTGTACGTTTGAAGGAGTATTTTTGTTCCAAAAATACTCCTTCCGGTTTGTCACAAGTTTCGGAAAGTTTTTTTCGAGTATGTGTCTGTGTGACGTTAATTGGAGCGGAATTTCCTTATATGGGTCCTAGGGGCACTTCTGCCAGAAGAGCACGTGCTCCCGTAGAGCAGAGCACTGAGAGCAGAGACATTCACTGATCAGAGCGAGAGCGTCGCGAAATGTCACAAAAGAAGTGTGTTTTTGGTTGCGAGGGCAAGACAACCCTGCACAGATTACCAAAAAAAAAGAAACATTAAGGGACCAGTGGACGGAGTTTATTTTTACAGAGCATCGACGGAGTTGTGCAAGTGTTTTTGTTTGTTCCCTGCATTTCGAAGATGCTTGTTTTACAAACAAGGCCCAGTTTGACACCGGATTTGCGTATCGTTTATTTCTTAAGGATGATGCAATCCCAACAAAAAAGGGTCACGATCGTGTGTTGGAACCGCAGGCGGTGAGTAAAACTGCTTCAAATGTCTCTGTGTTGTTAACTTGGCTATCGGCGCGTAAGCACATCAAGTAATCCTTGTACACCTTTAAAGAAAAAAAAAGACAACATAAAGTGGAACTTAGTCATTTTCCAAAACCGCAAAGCAAATATATACGGTTTCAATACATACCACATAGAGATGTCCTGCTGTAGTCATTGCTGCTGCTGCTGCTCTCATTCAGTTTCAGCCTCTGGATCTGATTCTGGATCATAAATAAACGGCTGAATCTGACTGTTAGCCATGGTTTGTTTTGGATGATGGTTTTTTCCTCACGGTAATGTCATGTTATTTTCCTCAGGGTAATGTCACAACTTCCAAACGCTCTCAACGCAAAAGCCTACTCGCGCTCATGATTCTTTAGCTCCGCCCACACGTCACGCCTCCAGACGCTCATGTTTTTCCGAAAAAAATCGGCACAGACTATTTTTCTCTTATAAATATAATAAAACTAAAGACTTTTTGGAGATATGAAGGATGCAGTACTACTCTATAGGTACTCAAGATTAACAGGAGATTGAGTGAAAATGAGCATTTCACCCCACCTTTAAATAAATGCATAGTAATGCACCGCATTTAACGTCCAGTAATGTTAACGGCGTTATAACGACGGGAAAAAGTAATTAGTTAGATTACCCCGTTACTGAAAAAATAACGTCGTTACCTAACGCTGTTCTTTTAAACGGCGTTATTCCAAACACTGGTTAAATAAGATGGCAGCACTTCAGTTTACCGGTGTTCATTCAGCTCTTCAGCTTCAGCACATGCAGCTTGAACAGCAATGCACAACAATAATAACTATAATTGGGAATGTCATAAACATAACATTATAAAGAGAATTTTACCGTAATAAAAAAAGTTTATTATGAATTATTTAGTTGTTACGAATCAGCTCAAAGGGAAAATATTAATAATCAATCATAACTAATTATGATTAATTATAAATATTTAGATCAGCTGTAAGTATCTACTTGACCTCTCAGTGTCAACTGTCTGTCAATTCTAAGAACGTTAATTTCCATTTGAAGGAAAATAACTTTCTTACTGTACAAAGCTACTCAGAATGTAGCAAAAATCTGCATGATAAGGGACTTCAGTTATGAGCAAACAATGAACAACCTCAAGTCTGATACAAATAAGACTTTATTAACTACATAAACACTTAAACTGGTCTAACATGCACACACATTCACACATACACTCGCATACAGTTGGCATAGGAAAAAGGGTTAAAGCTTAAGCAGTAAAAAGAAAAAAAAACATGAAACTATGGTACAATTTGAAATTCAGCAGATCTACAGCCTGAAGGAAACATCAGTTTCTTATAGAAATGTTCCGATACCCCTTTTCTCTTCCCGATACCGATTCCGATACCTGGGCTCAGGGTATCGGCCTATACCGATTACTGATCCGATTCATGGGTGTGTATCTGTATATACAGCTGTATATACTACTAGGACTGTGTAAATTGCTAGAATTATTTTATGGTGTGCTTCAGACTTCAGACTATGGTGTGCTTCCCTTAATAAAACATGAACAAATACATGGTGAACTACTGTATTTATTACAGTATTTTTATTATCTAACATGAATTTGACAGTAATATTATTTATTTTCTTAAAGAGTAACTAAACCCTAAACCAAGTTTTTTTAAATTAATGTTCTGTAAGAATGGGGCTTTATTAGTGCTGTTCATTGATTCGAGTAACTTTTTTGACATTTGAGTATAAAGTGTTTTAATTCTACGTTAATTAGCATAGTTGTTAGTGTAACGTTAGTAATGTTAGAAGCATAGTTAGTTAGTAGCATAGTATTGCATCAGTTAGGATAGCTTCAAGTTGGCGTAGATTTATCTGTATTTAATACAGTGGTCAGGATGGTACGTATGTGTAGCGTTGCTGGTTGCGACAGCACTGCTGGACTGCATAGTTTTCCAGCAGACTTTAAAATTAGGCGCCAGTGGTTGCATGCACTTGGCCTGGTAGACCGCGAGTTTCCGCCTAGAGCTAGAGTGTGCAAACTGCATTTTATGCGGGATTGCTTCTCCAACGCAATGGAGGTGGAAATGGGCTTCTCCACACAGCTCGCACTGAAAAGCGACGCAGTGCCGATCGTGTTGCGGGATTTAAGACCGCAGTTTAAACCAGCAGCTCGAATTGATATGGCTCAGGCCACAGACACCTCGACATCCTCCACTTCATGTGAAGGTGGGGGAGAAAAGTCCTCTACTTCAAATGAACGCTCTGTTGCAAAGCTACTTGTGTCACTATGGTCACTCTCCATTTTAGCGACTCTGACAGCAGATGTCAATTAATCCGTCACTGTGGGTCACACAAATATTGTCAGTGGGTGGAGTCAGGCTGGAGTAGGGCATCCACAATGCCCTAAAGTGTATGTGAATTAATTCAAAGAAAGGTTTTTCTATTAATTAATTAGAGTAGAGTCCCTTTTTATGTGCATTGTGTGTCTGTTTCTGAGAGACTTGAGTTAAAAGTGGCTTAGCCACATTTTTGGGCGTCGTAAACCTAGTGTTATCAGATAGTGGTAACCAGAGGTGCTAGGGAACCAGAGGCCTATTCTGTCCATTATGAGGTGATAGCTTCCTTTTTGGTGGAAGGGTCCATAGACCCTTTGGTTAGATGAGGAGGCGTCAGATATTATTTGTTAAATGTAAATAGTTGTGTCTGATTGGTCCAAATGCTACACGTTATTGTTTGCCATGTTTCAGTGTCTTCTGAGCAAGGTTATTATAGTTTGAGCATTTTTCATTATTTTTTATTTTTATTTCGTTTTGACTTTTAGTTTTTAAATCCAGTTTAGTTTTAATTCATTTTTAAAGTGTGTTTGCTAATTTTGTTTAGTTTTTTTTTTTTTTTTTTGAAAATGCTTAGTTTTAGTTTAGTTTTTATTAATTTTAGTGTTAGTCTTTTTTTGTAATTTGGGTTATTTGTCAGGGGCAAGATTCAAAAAGGTCAGAAAAAGTTTTGTGTAATAATAACTCAACAAAAACATTATACAATTTTAGAAAATATTAATTCAAAAATGTATCCTGTACATAAAATTTACATATGGGCACAAATATGTAAACAGTCTCAACACTCTGCAGTAAGTGCAAAATGTGTAAGTGATGTGTGCCAGTAAAAAATCTAAAGAGCCAACAGACTAAAGACATACATAAACTGCATTTTGAGCCACAACCACACTTTTCTGTCAGATTGTCAGGGAGCTCAACCTAAGAAAAGAACATGACAAATAATAAATAATAATAAAAAAAAACTTTAAATACAGTTTTACAATTTTTTTGGTGTGTGTGTGTGCCGTGGGTGTGTGCGTGAGTGAGTGTGCATGGGTGAGAAAGAGAAAGATAGCTTTACTTCAGTCAAGCAATAATCTTCTATACAGAATTAAAACCCTATACAAAGATCACAGCTGTATAATTTGCACACCCTATACTAAATTTACCCTATACAATAGCCTACTCTGGATTGAAGCAGCAAACATTCAGTGTAAGAGAAAACAAATTACTTAATATAATTGATTAATTAGTATAAATATTATAAATTAACATTTATACTACGGGCCGTTTAATGCTTGAATCTGATTGGCTGACGGATGTTCTGAGGTGTGCGATTCATTTCTGGGAAAAGCATGGAAAACATAGTTCCAGGCAGCTCTCTTGACCGCATTACAGTTCCATATCACTTATGGAACCATATCACTATATACACGCATAGTAAAACTGTAATAACGGAAATTACAGGACTAACAAAAACAACAACATGACAGATGATTTTCTCTCTGTCTCTCCCTCTCTTTCTAATATCTTCATTAATAACTGCATTATAATGCTACCAACGGCTCAAGCCTCCGTCACCAACTTTAGAATGACATTGTGAAACTAGCAAAAGAGGCGTTGGATGAGAAGAGGTTATAAAGGAAGATGCAAGCGGCAGAACAAGTGACCGGTGGGGGAAAAATAGCTTGTGATCTGTGTTCCCCTGCCATAAGCACAGCGCTGATTGTCCAGGTCACAAGCTGCCGAAAGTGATGGGACAACACAAACAACAGGAGGAGCCAATGAGGACCTTGAACCATGACACATATACTTGACAGTGATATATACTGTGATCCAGGATTAAGACTAGAACTCCAAGAGCCAAATGTTAATACACACCCTGAGCATGCACACAGTCCACTACACCACAACTTTGAGAGAAATGCTAAATGGTGATTAAAAAAAAAATAGTTTTTAAGATTCCCTGATGTCACGGTTTACGCTGCCGGAAGAAACACGGAGCCGAGGATAAACGAAATAAGGCTTTTAATATATTCAACTCATGGAGCACAGCGATAGACACACGTAAGTTAGTGGCAAGTGAGGAGACCCGACAAAACAGAACTGAAAGGACAAGGCTTATGTACAAAAGGATAATTGGGGAAACACAGGTGGATGGCATGATTAAATTAACAGGGACATGGAACACATGAGGAATAGAATAGACACACCTGGGAACTAATCAAACCAAACACGGAAAGACAGAAACTGGGTCACGGGCAAAAACACATTAAATGAGTCCAGGTGTGACAGTACTCCCCCCTCCCGGTAGGTGCGTCCTCGCACCGTAGAAACAACCGAGGGAGGCGTGGGTGGGAACTTGGGAGGAGGTTCCGGTGGAGGACGGACTCCCAGGAGGGGGCCAGCAGACAGGGACCATGGAGGAAGGAGCCAGGGAGGAGACGACGGAGGGAGGAGCCAGGGAGGAGACAGGAGCAGGAGGAGCCAGATGGTCCACCAGAGACCAGCCAGGATGGAGATCCAAGGTGGAGTCGACGGCGGGAGGAGCCATGGTGAAGGAGGGGTCGACGACACCAGGGGGAGACTGCACCGGTGGGTGAGGAGCCCAAGATGGAGCAGCACAGCCGCAGAGCCAGGGGGACGTCGAGGTTCCGGAGGGCCTAGGTGGAGCAGAAGGCTCAGGCGACCAAGGCGGAGGCGGGGTCCTGGCAGATCGCTGTGGAGCCGGAGCGACCGAGGATGGAGGTGGAACCGGAGGGAAGGAGGAGCCTGACAGAGCCGGAGGGATGGAGTGACGAGGTGGAACCAGAGGAGTGGAGTCCCGAGGCGGCGGATGGTCGACGACTGACCAAGGTGGAGCCGGAGGGACGAGGGAGCCCGGTGGAGCAGGTGGGATGACAGGCCACGGTGGAGACGAGGGAGCTAAGAGCCAAGGCGGAGCCGCTGGGTCGAAGGACCGAGGAGGAGTCCAGGGCTCGGAGGCTGGAGGCGGAGACAGGGCCTTAACACGCCAAGGCGGAGCTGGAGACTGGCAGTCCAGCGGCGAACCACCGCGCCCCGATGGCGCGGACTGAGGGTGAGCTGCAGGACTGACTGGCACCAGCAGGGATGACGAGGAACTGGCTGGTCTAGGAGGAGGAGAGAGGAGAAGGATGGGAGGAAGGACAGGAGGATCAGGACTGGACGGAACCAGCGAAAGTGGAGTAGAGGGACCAGCAGGTTTGGGAGGAGGCGGGAGAGGGAGGCTGGGAGGGAATACAGGAGACACAGAAGATTCAGGGCTGGGTGGAACCAGCGGAGACACAGATGATTCAGGGCTGGGCGGAACCAGCGGTGAAACAGAAAAATCATGGCTGGGCGGAACCAGCGGAGACACAGGAAACTCAGGGCTGGGCGGAACCAGCGGAGACACAGAAGATTCAGAGCTGGGCGGAACCAGCGGAGACACAGAAGATTCAGAGCTGGGCGGAACCAGCGGAGACACAGGAAACTCAGGGCTGGGCGGAACCAGCGGAGAAACAGAAGATTCAGGGCTGGGCGGAACCAGCGGAGAAACAGAAAACTCAGGGCTGTGCGGAACCAGCGGAGACACAGGAAACTCAGGGCTGGGCGGAACCAGCGGAGAAACAGAAAATTCAGGGCTGGGCGGAACCAGCGGAGAAACAGAAAACTCAGGGCTGGGCGGAACCAGCGGAGAAACAGAAAATTCATGGCTGGATGGAACCAGCGGAAATGGAGCAGAGGAAATGACTGGAGGAGGTAGGAGTGGGAGACTGAGAGGGTATACAGGGGAATCAGGGCTGGACGGAACCAGCGGGGAAACAGGAAAATTAGGGATTACCTCCATAGACCAGTCCAACAGATCCAGAACTTGCTCCATCTGACCTTCAGAGACTGTATACAGCTCACCCTCAGTCGCAGGAGTGTGGGCAGGGCTTTCCTCCACGCCCTCGATCTCCACGAGGACTCCCACGATGCACGGTGTGGCCGGCTCACACACCTGGTCAGTCGCGCTCTCGAGATCCTGTTCCCTGTCAGTGGATGGCTCGGGCTCTGCGGCTGCGGTGGGCTCTGGCTCCGTGCGGCGTGATGGTGGCTGGCTGGTCTCTGGGTCGGGAGTGGGACTGGCGAGATCCTCAATGGGGCAGACGGTGAAAGGTGAGCCATTTCTCGCCAGAGTCCACTCCACGAATGCGGCGAAATCCCCCCGAGGACCATCTTCGGGCGACAACGCTCTGCACTTGGAGTTCAAGCTGGTGTTGTAGAAGGTGCAGAGCGCGTCGTCCGGGTAGCTGGTGGCATTAGCTAATAGAAGAAACTGTCTGGTATGGTCCTCGAGAGAACGTCCTTCCTGCTTCAGCAGGAGGATGAGGAATTCGGGACGATAGAGGGGATCCATAGAAACTAAGAAAAGAAAAGACTGTGAAAAAACGAAAGCAAAACGGAGGGAAAGACACGCGGCTTTAAACTTTCATTTTTAGGTCGGGTCTTCTGTCACGGTTTACGCTGCCAGAAGAAACACGGAGCCGAGGATAAACGAAATAAGGCTTTTAATATATTCAACTCATGGAGCACAGCGATAGACACACGTAAGTTAGTGGCAAGTGAGGAGACCCGACAAAACAGAACTGAAAGGACAAGGCTTATGTACAAAAGGATAATTGGGGAAACACAGGTGGATGGCATGACTAAATTAACAGGGACATGGAACACATGAGGAATAGAATAGACACACCTGGGAACTAATCAAACCAAACACGGAAAGACAGAAACTGGGTCACGGGCAAAAACACATTAAATGAGTCCAGGTGTGACACCTGATAGATTTTGTTTCTTTTTAAAACTGTAAAAAGATAGCTTTGCACAAGCCACACTCCGAGAAGCATATTTATTATGCATTAAATGTGCATTCCTCTTTTTACACATTATTCACTTAATCTGCTATACCAGCAATCAGAGGTCAAGTATCCACTGACACACACAGTCTCAGAGTGTGTTCATTGAATATACATAAACTTTAATGTTATGGTAATGTAGTCACTTGAGTGAGCTATTGAAATCTCTCCAGCTCAACAGTTTAAGTACATACTGAAAAAACTCCAAACTCCAAAGCCTGGTTACCAGAGGATTCATCATAACAGCAACAATAGGTGGAGTTATCCAGCAAATTTGTCATGAGAAAAAATATTATATTATCATTAGGGGTAGAACGATACATGTATTCGTACCGAACCATCACGGTACAAACATCACGGTTCGGTGCATGAGATCTTACAATAAATACAGGCAATTCATCCCCAATACCTTGGGCAATAAACACATCTGTGTACTATTCCACCCCTAATTATCTTTTTCTTTTTTGCATTTTTAGTAAATATACAAAGTTAAAATTAACAAGACTTTCTCTTGTGAATGGAGATGAGTACTTTGGCAAGCCCAACTTCTAATTAATGGTATCACTGAAAAAAATGCACATTTGGATATTTCACGGGTCCTAATGGAGTATGTTCAGCAGGGTTATTCAAATCTAGAGCCAGTGCACTGCAGAGTTAAGCTCCAACCCTAATCAAACAAACCTGAGCCTGTTAATCAATGTCTTTGGGATCATTAGAAAATCACAGGTAGGTGGGTTTGATCAGGGCAATATTTGAATAACCCTGATGTTCAGTAAACAGTACATACATAAATTAATAATGAAAGTATTTAATTGTGCTTTTGTAACATTTTCACAGTTGGAAATATGTAATATTGCCGTCACAACTCTATGCTTTACTGTAGCTGTTACTATGATGTGCTACACCTTAACCTAGTGGTAGCTGTTTTTGCCAAACAAAGGAAGGGGTTACAGTAAATATCTTTATGTAAGACCCCTTTTGCATGCTGACTGGCAAACTAAGGCAGGGTTGTCATATAAATTTTACACAGGAGCAGCCTTCATTTAGCTACTCTACCACTGAAATGTAGTTGATGGAGTGCTGCACAGATGGGTTTTCTTCCCAAAAATGTTCCTATCTATATATTGGAACTCATTTAAAGTCACTGTTCACTCCAAAATGAAAAATTCTGTCATCATTTATTCACCCTTATGTTTTTCCAAACCCGTAAAGACATGCTGTGCAGAATGTTCATGATATTCTCACCAATGCAATAAAAGTGAATTATTAAAAGATGTCGTCTGTCACCTTACAAATATTAAAACGCTTCAGAAATTGTTTGGCAGGCTGAATTTATTTACCCTACATGCCTGACAACAGTTGTCACACTTGAAACTTGCTTAAATTATGATGTTTCTCATATATTAATCACATTAATAATGAAACACTTTGGACTGACGTTTCTAAAACGTTCTTCAGGGATGCTGTCCATGACCTGAGTAGTCTGCCTTAATCACAGTTTGATCCCACTTTGATCCCACAAACTGAAACAGTTTGTTCACAATGATTTAAAGGCCTAAAATGTTTAATGTTTTTTTGACATTTGAGTATAAAGTGTTTTAATTCTACGTTAATTAGCATAGTTGTTAGTGTAACGTTAGTAATGTTAGAAGCATAGTTAGTTAGTAGCATAGTATTGCATCAGTTAGGATAGCTTCAAGTTGGCGTAGATTTATCTGTATTTAATACAGTGGTCAGGATGGTACGTATGTGTAGTGTTGCTGGTTGCGACAGCACTGCTGTCATCAATGAAATTTAACATCAGCTTTATTTTCATGCAAAATCTTCTGACAACATACCTGGCCATGTACTGAAAGGCTGTGCTGCACAGCTGACAGATGTCCTAACAGATATCTTAAACACCTTGCTGAGCCAGGCAGTCATCCCCCACATGTCTCAAATCCACAACCATCATACCAGTAAAAAAGATATCACCTGGGTCCTGTCTTAACAACAACCATCCAATAGCACTGACTCCAATCATGATAAAGTGCTTTGAGAGGTTAGTAATGCTCAACATCAAAACCAGCTTCCCCAACACACTCAATCAGCTCCAGTTTGCATTCCACACAAACCTCTCTACAAATGATGCAATTTCTTCCACCTGTCACCTGGCTCTTACCCAGCTAGAAAATAAAGACTCCTATGTTAGAATGCAGTTCATTGACTTCAGCTCAGCATTCAACACAATAATCCCACAACAGGTCATTAATAAACTAAACTTGCTGGGCCTAAACACCTCCCACTACAATTGGATCCTGGAATTTCTAACTGGAAGACCTCATTCAGTCTGTGTCGGTCACAACATCTCGAGCACTACCACACTGAGCACAGGTGCTCCACAAGGCTGTGTGCTCAGCCCACTGCTCTCCACGCTGCTGACCCACAACTGCACTCCCAAGTTCAGCTCCAACCACATCATCAAGTCCGTGGATGACACAACTGTGGTAGGTTGTAGGAAGTGGCACAGATGGACTCCAGGAGAAACTCCATTGACTATCCCCCAATGACCATCAACACCTGGACTGTGGAGAGAGTGAGCAAGACTACATTCCTGGGGGTGAGCATCACAGAGAATCTCACCTGGACCACCAACACCATGTCACTCTCCAGAAAGGCCCAACAGCGCCAACACTTTCTCCACCGGCTGAAAAGAGCAAGTCTCCCTCCACCCATCCTCACCACAATCTACAGGGGAACCATAGAGAGTGTGCTGACCAGCTGCATCACTGTCTGGTATGGGAACTCTAGTGCAGAAGACCGCAAGACCCTTCAGCAGACAGCTGCAAAATCATCGGTGCCTCTCTCCCCTTCATCCTTGACATTTTCCCTACACGATGCTCCAGCAAAGCCAACAGTAACGTGAAGGACCACACCAATCCCTCCCACAGTCTCTTCCAGCTCCTACCAGCATCAGAGCCCGCTCCACCAGACTGCTCAACAACTTTTTCCCCCAAACTGTGAGAGCCCAAATTACCCGACCCTCCTCTATAACCCCACACAAACCCCTTACCTCCTGTAACATGGACCATCTCACCTCCAAACCAGCCAGCCAGCTGCTTGACCAGTGCAAAATGTTTCTTTTTGCATATATACAGGATTATGTGAAGTATTCATATAGTCTATTTTTTTAAGTTTATGTATAGGCAAACATTTATATATAGTATGTTTATAGTCAAAATCTGTCAGTAGGTTAGTTATGTACAGGTACAGTATTTATGTGAAGCATTAGCATAGCTTGTATTTTTTTGTTTATGTATAGGTAAACATTTATACATAGTATAATTATAGTCAAAATCTGTCAGTAGGTTAGTTGTGTATAGGTTTACACTTTTACTTAATTGTTGTATGCATTTATGTACACACATGTAGCAACTGTAGCAACTTTGACAATAAAGCCTAACTTGAACTTGAACACACGTGAATATGACTGACTGTTTCTGTGACGATCGTGTTCAGTGAGACACAGGAGTGAGTAGATCCAAATGCAGATGTTCTTTATTAAAGGTAATCCAAATCGTGGTCGAAAACAATCCAAGGTCAAAACCAAACAAGCAGTCCAAAACAAACAAACAAATAAACAAAAGAGGGAATAGGAAAGAGAACGGAACGGGAACTCGGAGGACGAGAAGAGAAAGAAGAATCTCGGAGGACGAGAAGGCTGGAAACATGAAAGGTAAGGACTCCACACAGACAACATGAAAAGACTGGTAAATATATGGAGGCTAATGACAATTAAGTGAAGGCACCTGGTGCAATTAGCAGGAATGCAATTACTTTGATGAAAGGACAAGACTAGTGGAAATCTAGTGCCTACGGTGAAGTGCCTAAGGGGAAGTGAGCCTACTAGTGCACACCCAGGGAAACAGAGACTAGACAGCTTGACATTACCCCCTCCTCCAAGGAGCAGCTGCCAGATGCTCCACCCGAACCCAAGGGAAGACCAAAGACACAAGGAGACCAGGAGGGAGGTGGAGCGGCGGAGAACCAGGAGGAGGGATGGAGGGCCAGGTAAAATGGGTAAAATGGAGACAAGAGGACCAGGTAAAATGGGGAAACAGAGACAAGAGGACCAGGTAAAATGGGGAAAACAGAGACAAGAGAAGCACAACGCAAAACAAGGAGTCCAGGAGGGAGGTGGACTGGCGGAGGATCAGGGGGAGGGATGGAAGGCCAGGTCCTAAGAGGAAAGCAGAAAGAAAGACACAGACAAGAAACCCATGAGGGAGGTGGACCGGCGGAGGATCAGGGGGAGGGACGGTGGGCCAGGTCCATAGGAGGAAAACAGACAGAAGAACAAAAAAAAAACAAAAAAAAAAAACACAAAAACACAAGTCCAGGAAGGACATAGCGTGACGCCCACCAGGGCGGAGCAGAAGACCACCACATCCGTGCGGTCAAAACAGACGCCCCTCAGGGCGGAGCAGAAGACCGTCTTGGTTACGTATGTAAACCTCGTTCCCTGAAGGAGGGAACAGAGATGTTACGAATGGGATCTCGCCCGAGAGACCAATCACCTTTGAGTGGTACAAAACGAGCCAATGGTACACAAAGTACCTTGGTCTGTGGATTTTGCATCGCGAGCTCCGCCCCGCAGAGCGGGTATATAAGGAGCAACGCGAGCAACTCGCATTCAAGTCTTCGCTGAGGAGCCGAGCCAGTGACCTGACCGTTCAGCGGAACAGCGATGTGGCAAGGGGACGTAACGTCTCCGTTCCAGCTGGACATATGCTAGCAGGCTGCCTGCCGATGGGAGGACTTACAGAAGGCAGGTATCTACCAAGGTGGTGATACATAAGAACTCTGAGGTACCCAGCCCGCAGGGTGGAAGTTTCAATGACAGAGCTGGCAAGGGGCTTGCTTAAGGGAAAGACACATGCTGCAGAAAGATTTACTGTGGACATACACACGTGGGATTACCCAATAAGGGGAATCACGACACATGGAGGCACCTAGTCCCACACATGGCTGACCAAGGGGCATGTATGCAAGTGTTGGACATCAACAGTGCTGGAGGAACCCAGGGTTCTGACTCACCTGAGGGGAATAGCGCACGCATCCAGTCTGCGGAGTGGAATGGCGCAGCAAGCGGATTGACACCAAGCAGGTCCTTACTGGCCGAAGCATCCACTATCCAGTGGGATAACCTCTGCTTGGAGACAGCCTTTCCCTTCTGCTGGCCTCCGTAACAGACAAAGAGCTGGTCTGAGGTCCTAAGGCACCGACTTCTGTCCACATAGGTGCGGAGCGCACATACTGGACAGAGCAGCGCCAGGGCTGGGTCTGCCTCCTCCAGGGGCAGCGCTTGCAAGTTCACCACCTGATCCCTAAAAGGAGTGGTGGGAACTTTGGGCACGTACCCAGGCCGGGGTCTCAAGATAACGTGAGAGTTAGCCGGCCCGAATTCCAGGCACACTTCGTCAACTGAAAATGCCTGCAGGTCCCCGACCCTCTTCACCGAAGCCAAAGCCATCAGGAGTGCAGTTTTCAAAGATAAAAACTTTAGCTCTACTGAGAGCAAGGGTTCGAAGGGAGCTCTCTGCAGTGCTGATAGAACCACTGCGAGGTCCCAAGAGGGGACTTGCTGAGGGCGAGGCGGATTGAGCCTCCTTGCTCCTCTCAGGAACCTGATGATCAGATCGTGCCTCCCAAGAGACTTACCTTCAACAGGGTCATGGTGAGCCGAAATGGCAGCCACATAGACCTTGAGGGTGGAAGGAGACAGCTTTCGTTCCAACCCTTCCTGAAGAAAGGAAAGCACTGACCCAATCGGGCATTTCCAGGGGTCCTCACGCCGTGAAGAACACCAAGTGACGAAGAGGTTCCACTTCAAAGCATAGGCATGTCTGGTGGACATGGCTCTAGCTGAAGTGAAGGTTAGCTACCACCTGTGGTGGCAAGGTACCTAAACCTTCCGTGACCCATCCAGAACCCACACATTTAGGTTCCACAGATCGGGACGTGGGTGCCAGAAGTTGCCCCGTCTCTGAGAAAGAAGGTCCTTCCTCAGAGGAATTGGCTAGGGAGGGGCTGTCGCGAGGAGTACAAGTTCGGGGAACCATGTCCGACCAGGCCAAAAAGGCGCAACCATGAGGACCTGCTCCTCGTCCTCCCTGATCTTGCACAATGTCTGTGCAAGAAGGCTCACTGGGGGAAATGCATACTTGCGCAGGCCCAGCGGCCAGCTGTGTGCCAGGGCGTCTGTGCCTAGGGTGCCCCTCGGTCAGGGAGTAAAACAACTGTTAGTGGGAATTTTCTGGAGAGGCAAAAAGGGTCTACCTGAGCTTCTCCAAAGTGTTCCCAAATCAGCTGAACCGACTGGGGGTGGAGTCTCCATTCCCCGGGGCGAGACTGCTGCCGTGAGAGCTCGTCGGCTGCACGATTGAGCCTGCCCGGAATGTGAATGACACGAAGCGACCTCAGATGCTTGTGACTCCACAGGAGGAGATGGCAAGCGAGTTGCGACATGTGGCGGGAGCGTAGACCTGTCACAGTGTTGTCCGTACGGACCAGAACGTGCTTGTCCTTCAGCAGGGCCCTGAAGCGGTGCAGAGTAGTTCAGCAGAGACGTGGAGAGGCTCTGGTAGTTCATCAGAGACGTGGATCCCATGGGCAACAGTCCAGTTAAGACAATTAAGTGAAGACACCTGGTGCAATTAGCAGGAGTGCAATTACTGTGATGAAAGGACAAGACTAGTGGAAATCTAGTGCCTACGGTGAAGTGCCTAAGGGGAAGTGAGCCCACTAGTGGACACCCAGGGAAAAGAGACTAGACAGCGGGACAGTTTCTAAATGGAAAATGTATGGCCTATCATGAAAAGGAGAATCATACAACAACGACTATGGTTTGTTGAACAGCTGAATTCATGCGAGACTGGGCAAAACATTTTCTTGCAGCTTTGCTTTCCCAGATAAATGGAAAGGTGATTAGACAGTGGTAAACATGATTCTGTGCCAACTTTTTTGGAGTGTGCCATCAAAATCAAAATGCATTCATATTTTCAAATTAAAATTAAGTTGGTCAGTGAAAACACTAGAAATTATTTATTGATACTCCAGGCAATTAAAGATTACAGAGAATCATCAAATAACATTCTTGATTTTTATGTAATTTTATAACATTTCCTGGAATTGGGGTTACGTTAGCAGAATTTAATGAACTCCAATTAGTTATACATATAAACATTTAAACAGTGGCTGCAATAATTTTTTTTTAAGACTAATGTGTTTAAAAAGACATTAAAAACTGACGAAAAACAGGTTAAGTTAAATATAATTTGTGGAATATACAAGTGCATTTTAATAAATTAGAATATCATGGAAAAGTTCATTTATTTCAGTAATTCAACTAAAATTGTGAAACTTGTATTAAATAAATTCAATGCACACAGACTGAAGTAGTTTAAAGGGTACATATAGGGTGTGCTTTTCCGAAAGAAATGCTCATATAAGGGGTTTCGTTCTTGTCTACGTCATTAGATCCATGATTGAAGAAAAAAAAACAGCAGAGACCAACCCGGAAATAAGATTTTCGGCACACAGTTTTTTACTTTGGCCATGTTTAGCATGAAAATCCATCTCTGTGAACAACTCTGAATACACAAAACACCATTGTACCCCCACTTTAAGTATTTGGTTCTTTTAATTGTGATGATTTTGGCTCTCATTTAATAAAAACCCACCAACTCACAACAAATTAGAATACGGTGACATGCCAATCAGATAATCAACTCAAAACACCTGCAAAGGTTTCCTGAGCCTTAAAAATGGACTCTCAGTTTGGTTCACTAGGCTACACAATCACGGGGAAGACTGCTGATTTGACAATCATAAGACAATCATTGACACCCTTCACAAAGAGGAATCAAAAATTAATTGCCAAAGAAGCTAGCTGTTCACTGTTCACAGAGTGCTGTATCCAAACATGTTAACAGAAAGTTGAGTGGAAGGAAAAAGTGTGGAAGAAAAAGATGCACAACCAACCGAGAGAACCGCAGCCTTATGAAGATTGTCAAGCAAAATCAATTCAAGAATTTGAGTGAACTTCCTAAGGAATGGACTGAGGCTGGGATCAAGGCATCAAGAGCCACCACACATAGGTGTGTCAAGGAATTTGCTGAACCACAGACGACGTCAGAGGCATCTTACCTGGGCTCTGGACTGTTGCCCAATGGTTCTAAGTCTTCTTTTCAGATGAGAGCAAGTTTTGGATTTCATTTAGAAACCAATGTCTTAGAGTCTGGAGGAAGGGTGGACAAGCTCATAGCTCAAGTTGCTTGAAGTCCAGAGTTAAGTTTCCAGAGTCTGTGATGATTTGGGGTGCAATGTCACCTGCTGTTGTTGGTCCATTGTGTTTTTTGAAAACAAGTCACTGCACCCGTCTATCAAGAAATTTTGGAGCACTTCATGCTTCCTTCTGCTGACCAGCTTTTTGAAGATGCTGATTTCATTTTCCAGCAAGATTTGGCACCTGCCCACACTGCCAAAAGCACCCAAAGTTGGTTAAATGACCATGGTGTTGGTGTGTTTGACTGGCTAGCAAACTCACCAGACCTGAACCCCATAGAAAATCTATGGGATATTGTCAAGAGGAAAATGATAAACAAGAGACCAGAAAATGCAGATGAGCTGAAGGCCACGGTCAAAGAAACCTGGGCTTCCATACCACCTCAGCAGCGCCACAAACTGATCACCTCCATGCCACACCAAATCGAGAAAGTAATTAAAGCAAAAAGAGCCCCTACCAAGTATTTAGTACTTGTACAATAAATAAACATACACACCAGTTCAAAAATTCACAAAGTTTTTTTTTTTTTTTTTTTTTTAATTGGTCTTATGAAGTATTCAAATTTGTTGAAATATTAAATTGGTGTGTTTTTGTTGAATGTGAGCCAAAATCATCACAATTAAAAGAACCAAAGACTTAAACTATTTTTTTATGAATTTATTTAATATACAAGTTTCACAATTTGAGTTAAATTACGGAATTAAACTTTTCCACGGCATTCTAATTTATTGACATAGATCTAGATTTATTTTTCTAGCAGAATACCAAGTTTATAAGCACTGAATGGCTTTCCTGAGATAAATGTAACATTATGTGACGATACAAGTTGAATAATTGATGTCTTTCTGTATTTAAAACACTGATAGAGTGTTTACATGAGACAAGATACATTTGAGAATTTTGTACGGTTTATTTCAACATTCCTTCTGATGTTCATAAATGTTTATTTCATGCTATAACTAATGGTACATAGGAAGAGATGACAGTTCACATGCCACTTGGACTGATGCAAATATACAGTTACGTCATGCCATGTTAAAAAGTGTCAAAAGCACATTTCATGTTTGTGTTTCTTGATAAAATTGATCATTTGAAAGTTGAGACTTTATTTCATATTAAAAGTAACAACGCCAAAAGCTTGCTGTGATTATCGCATTCCAGTTAAACTACAAATTAGGATTAGTGAAGTTAACAGATTAACAGAGAACTGCACAGATTAACCCTCTGAAGTCTAAGGGTGTTTTTAGGGCCTGTAGAAGTTTTGTCATGCCCTGACATTTGTGCTTTTTTTCAGTTTCTTATAAACATCTAAATGGCTAAAGTCTAATCTCACTGTAATCAGCACAAACTGGGCTATAATAATATGCATGTATGTACATGATTGTGTTTTTGAGAAAAAAACTTAAAATGTTAAATCACTTGAATAAGGCAATAAAACACATACAGAACATTGGTTACCAGGACTTTTGAGAACTGGAGCTTGTAGCCTAGAATTTTTCTTTCTAAATTATGTTAAATTATGGAATTACATTTAGTTCAATAATAATGAATGTAACTTTATAAAACTGAACGTAACTTTTTCAGAAACTATCAAACATATGCCATTACAAAAGAAAAAAAAAACAATGAAAATGAAAAAAATTTATTAAGTCGCACAAATGTAATCTTCAAATATGCTTAATTTTTGTTAATGTTTTTCAAAGATTCATTTTCGCTGATCGTGGATTCTGAGTGCATTGCCACAGACTTTTTTTCATTTGGAGTTTTGACACAAACTTCTCATGGGGGCGGGGTTAACAGTGATCTACTCTGATTGGATAGTGAGCTTCTGATGGACAGGTGCTTCTGACCGGGAAGTACACTGAATATTTGTGATTATATGACAAGCACTCAGTACAATCGATCTGGCTCTGCGCCAGCCAAAGTGCAAAAGCAGAAATTCAGCAGTTGATGACGTGACGCAATGAAAGTTCTAATCACACCAGTGTGACCATACACTTCAGGGACCAGCAAAGACTGATCACATCGGTGTGATCGTATGCGTTAAAGGGTTAAATATCCACATCGATTAAAAACAAGAAGTCAATATTGTTAATCCATACAGCTGACATGTTTAGTCCTACCTGTTACAGTTTATTCAATTTGTTTACACAATTAAAGGCCTGACTTCAATGCATCATTTTTTTATTGTTCCAAATCATTTCAGAGGACTAAATGTTTGTTCAAAGCATCTGACCACAGATTGTTTTGTTAACAAGGCACAGCAATGGAGTTGATCACAAGAAAAAACAGTACAAGTGAACCTCAAGGAACATATATACAGTATTGTTCAAAATAATAGCAGTACAATGTGACTAACCAGAATAATCAAGGTTTTTCGTATATTTTTTTATTGCTACGTGGCAAACAAGTTACCAGTAGGTTCAGTAGATTCTCAGAAAACAAATGAGACCCAGCATTCATGATATGCACGCTCTTAAGGCTGTGCAATTGGGCAATTAGTTGAATTAGTTGAAAGGGGTGTGTTCAAAAAAATAGCAGTGTGGCATTCAATCACTGAGGTCATCAATTTTGTGAAGAAACAGGTGTGAATCAGGTGGCCCCTATTTAAGAATGAAGCCAACACTTGTTGAACATGCATTTGAAAGCTGAGGAAAATGGGTCGTTCAAGACATCGTTCAGAAGAACAGCGTACTTTGATTAAAAAGTTGATTAGAGAGGGGAAAACCTATAAAGAGGTGCAAAAAATGATAGGCTGTTCAGCTAAAATGATCTCCAATGCCTTAAAATGGAGAGCAAAACCAGAGAGACGTGGAAGAAAACGGAAGACAACCATCAAAATGGATAGAAGAATAACCAGAATGGCAAAGGTTCAGCCAATGATCACCTCCAGGATGATCAAAGACAGTCTGGAGTTACCTGTAAGTACTGTGACAGTTAGAAGACGTCTGTGTGAAGCTAATCTATTTTCAAGAATCCCCCGCAAAGTCCCTCTGTTAAAAAAAAGGCATGTGCAGAAGAGGTTACAATTTGCCAAAGAACACATCAACTGGCCTAAAGAGAAATGGAGGAACATTTTGTGGACTGATGAGAGTAAAATTTTTCTTTTTGGGTCGAAGGGCCACAGGCAGTTTGTGAGACGACCCCCAAACTCTGAATTCAAGCCAGTGTTAATTTCGTTGACTAAATATTTTCGTCATTATTTTCGTCACGAATATATTTTTGCCGACGAAAACGAAACGAAAACTAAAATAGAAGGCACTGATGGAGACTAAAACTATGACTAAATTGATTGACATTATCGTCAACGAATAAAGGACGAGACGAAAATAGACTGTGACGAAAATCAAATCAGCAGACGGGAGAGATGCGAGGAATGAGCAAAAGAACCGGCAAAACAGAACAGACTGCATGAGAGAAGAGAACCAATCAGAGCCTGACTTATTCAGACGTGAAGCGAAGGTTTTCAGTTTTTATGAGCTCCCGGGAAGTCAGCATTCGAAGAGGTGATAGGGACTTTAAGCAACAGCCTCTGGTGGAACGGCAACGCCATTCTGGCGTTGTATTGCGCCTGCGCGAATTTAACTGCTACTTTCTGACGTTCTAATTTAACGGTCTACTACGGGAGAACAGCTGATTTGCCAGAGTCGCTACAACGTGAGAGGTTAGGTAAATAAATGTTATGTTTTTAGACTTATTTACATCATACAATATTAAAAACTCCTCTTCTGACAAAAGATTGTCATTTAACGCCAAAAGCAATCCTTCTCTTGCTTTTTTAAATTATATATTTTTTTGGATCTCAATAAATGAATTAATGCTGCGTTGCGCTGTTCTGTTTTACCGTTGCTTAGTGACTTTTACGTTCTTGGCTACAGCGGTGTGACGGCAAACTTCCGGTCGCTGTAGCCGTTCCATTCGCAGCTGTTGCTTAAAGTCCCTACTGTCTAAAAGAGCGACAAAATGTCCACAGCTCACTTCACGTTTGACGACGAACAAAACAAAACAAAGTGTAAAGCACGCAGAGCGCTCATTCGTGGCAAGAACACAACCAATTTGAAAAGACATTTACAGACGAGCCACCCGGACATTTTCTCAAATGTAATTTTACAACGATGTTCTTTTGTTTATTGAGCTAAGCAAAATTGGAATAGTGCAGTGCGTAGATGTTGTAGCATTAAATATTACGAACTGAAAAGTACTGTAAAATAGCCCCTTCTTCAAATTAGATGCGAGCACAATACTAATACGTAATATCATGATAAATACATTTGATTAATACTAATGTTTAGTATATTTTATAATGTTCTACTTGTTGACAATATCACAAATATTTCTATTAGTCATGTGAAACATGAATGTTCACATCCTATCATTATACATACAAATCTAGCAATATTGTAGTATTTAAAACATACAATATTGCTAGACAAATGAATACCTTATAAAATCTTGTTACTTTTTTTATCCACCTAGCTGCCAACTTATTAAATATTTACTTTAAATGTATGCACTTATTGTTCAGCTCAGCTGTAAGCTTTAAGGTCCTGGACCTAACGTTATTTTTCTTTTATTGATGGTCAATTGGCAGCTAGTTATTGTTTACATTATCATGACAGTGTTTGTTGCTGCATAAAAGCTTTTGAATCGAAATAAAGACACAGTTGTGTTGAAATAAAGTTGAATTTGTGTTTTATATATTTTGGTTAAGTTTGTTTCCTATACCAGCTGTAAAAAATTGTCTAGTAAATCTGTTATTGATTTTAGTCTTATTTTAGTCGACTAAAATACCAAGCAATTTTAGTCGACTAAAATACCAAGCAATTTTAGTCGACTAAAATAAGACTAAAATTAAAACAAATCAGATGACTAAAACTTGACTAAAACTAAAAAGAATTATAGTCAAAAGACTAAGACTAAAACTAAATTAAAATTTTGTGTCAAAATTAACACTGATTCAAGCCACAGTACACAGTGAAGACAGTGAAGCATGGAGGTGCAAGCATCATGATATGGGCATGTTTCTCCTACTATGGTGTGGGGCCTATTTATCGCATACCAGGGATCATGGATCAGTTTGCATATGTTAAAATACTTGAAGAGGTCATGTTGCCCTATGCTGAAGAGGACATGCCCTTGAAATGGTTGTTTCAACAAGACAATGACCCAAAACACACTAGTAAACGGGCAAAGTCTTGGTTCCAAACCAACAAAATTAATGTTATGGAGTGGCCAGCCCAATCTCCAGACCTTAATCCAATTGAGAACTTGTGGGGTGATATCAAAAATGCTGTTTCTGAAGCAAAACCAAGAAATGTGAATGAATTGTGGAATGTTGTTAAAGAATCATGGAGTGGAATAACAGCTGAGAGGTGCCACAAGTTGGTTGACTCCATGCCACACAGATGTCAAGCAGTTTTAAAAAACTGTGGTCATACAACTAAATATTAGTTTAGTGATTCCCAGGATTGCTAAATCCCAGAAAAAAAAAATGTTTGTACAAAATAGTTTTGAGTTTGTACAGTCAAAGGTAGACACTGCTATTTTTTTGAACACACCCCTTTCAACTAATTGCCCAATTGCACAGCCTTAAGAGCGTGCATATCATGAATGCTGGGTCTTGTTTGTTTTCTGACAATCTACTGAACCTACCGGTAACTTGTTTGCCACGTAGCAATAAAAAATATACTAAAAACCTTGATTATTCTGGTTAGTCACATTGTACTGCTATTATTTTGAACAATACTGTAAAAACAAAAAAAACATGTCATGAGCCTTTATGGTAAATTCACACTTTACCAAATGCACTGTCAATATTGAGAAAAGCAGCAAATAAATTTAATTTCAAACAATCAAATCAATGTCTTATTTTATAAAGTATAAAGTATTTAAGTAATGAAGTAGCCTAAATTGAATTTACTGTATACAGAACATGACCCAGATTCAAACAAAAACAAGAAATCTCAGTCAACTGTATCTCTCTCTCTCACACACACACACACACACACACCCACACACACACACACATGAGCTCTCATGTTGAGCTCTCTCACACATACACACATGGTCTTATTTCCTTCCGTAGGCACACTGTGTCGAATGCTGATTGTGAGCTCCTTCTTACATTTAAATTTGTCTGTTGGAAGTTAAAAACAGGATGTCAGACAGAAGGATACTAGACCATAATGTTGTTCTAGCTGCTCACACCTGAATTTGTGGGGCAGCTATGTGTCATAATAGAGCTAATATGTTTCAGAATGCATGTGTATGTGGGTGGGTGAAACTGACTTGAGGTTTTTATCCCATTAGCTGCTTTCATGAGAGTTGAGAGCTGGTATGGACTTGATCCAACGTAACACAATGGACTACATGACCTCAAACTTCCCTTTACTAGACATATCAGTCAGATTACAACAGTCCAGTCAATTAAGTTGAGGTTTGTGTGTTAATTAAGGTTTGAAATAAAACAGAAAAATAACTTAAATATTCAATGATTTAGTATGCTTGCTTATCATAGGAGGTAACAACAAATAATTATTTACATTAAGGTAGTAGCATAGTGAGAACAGGGTGTTGGGGCAAATCACCTTTTTTCTCTTTTTCATCAAACCGCAGCTTATGCAATTTCCCACAATTTCATCGCTTAAAATTGCAAAAATATCCCACACATGCCATTTGCATATTGGATTGACATTCACGCAAAACATATCCACTCCATATACATAGCCGTCAGTGATCCACGCTGCGCATAACAGTGATCCACACTGCACATAACCATACACACACATATATATTTTGAAGTTGTCCTTGGTTTTGTACATGTTCAGTGTTTGTTTTCGTCAGTTTACTCGGGCTTTCGTGTTGCTCTCCTTCCATCGGGGTCCAACACGAGGCCACCTAACGGCCTGGCTATATAGCGAAGCAACCAGAAGCTAACTCGTCCATTGTTTGTCATAAAGGGGAAATAGGAAATGTTGTGGTTCTGATTATTTCTGTTATTTTGTATATAATAATTTATTTAAAAGTGTAAGAACATGTAAACATGGTGTGGATGCATGTGTTGTTGTAAATATGTACATACTTATCCTTTTATACCTCCCTCTTTATTTGGTCAACCTGGTTTAATCCAAGGGGGCAGGGGTTTGCAAATTTTTGGTGTGGGTGAACCCTTTCACCTGAGAATAGGCCTGCGAAGACCCGTTGTCTCACAATTGATGGGAGTGGAATGGCTACTCGCAAGACTCTGACGAGAGGCAGAAAGCATAGGGTGGGGCTTCACTCCCACTCCAAAGCTGTGGGGCTGAGAAAGATGTAGCCTGGGACTCTGTTGACTCTACAGAGAAGGAGAAAGACGGGGATCCTCCACCCGTCTCTCCAGCTGGAGGTGCGATGTATGCTGTGATGCATGATTTTCTGAGCACAGAGAGAGCACCATTACCTTTTGAAGCTACAGTCTACAAAAGTCTATTCTGCAAGCTGTCCAGCCAGCTGAGAGGTCGAGTTATGTCAAGAGCCTACAGATGGGGCTCCCAATGCCAGCTCAATGCAGAAGTACAGCTTACCAGAGAAAACAAGACCAATGCGATCCAGCAGCCAGCCAACGCTACAAACAGAGCCGAAGTTGCCAGTCCTGACCATGCTGATGTTGCTTGTCATATTTTAACACAAGCCCAGGTTAAAGCAGGTCTGCAGCCATTGCCAGACTTACACCATCATCTATGGCCAGGTGGGACTAAGGGTTGCAGAAAAACATCATCAACTACGACTAGAAAAAGGTCTTGATACCCTAGCCCCTGAAATACAAACTGAGGGTCTTGAAGTTCATGACAGGAAGGTCCCAGAAACATTGCAGAACTGCAAAAAGCTGATGAGTAATTGAAACTACTGTGTGGGGAAAAATATGTTGTCATTGATGATGTATTGTACATGCAAACCCCTGAATTCACCCGTTTGGTTGTCCCTACATGTTGTCATACCATTGTTTTACACTTGAACACAGTATTTCATGAGCAGAACATGTGGCAATCCAGAAAACATATGCTTGCATAAGCTCACGATTTGTCTGGCCCTCCATGTACACTGATGTACAGAATTACTGCCCCACATGCCAAAAAACAGTGCTGTGTGCTGATAGGATAGGGAACTTTTGCCTTATCTCCCTATGATATCTGTACCATTTCAGTGTATTGCCATGGGCATTGTGGGACCTCTGGAAAAGAGCAGTGCAGGACACCAATATATCCTGGTTATCAGCGATTATGCAACAAGGTTTCCTGAGGCTTTCCCTCTTCATTCCATTACTATGCCCATGATCATCAATGCCCTCATCCAGCTGTTCTCCAGAGTGGGGATACCAGATGAAATCCTCACAGACCAAGGGACCAATTCCACATCATGGCTGATGAAGCTACTGCATCGACATCACTGTGATCAAGACCAGCCCATACCATCCCCAAACTGATGTACTAGTGGAGTGTTTTAACCAGTAGCTCAAGAACATGCTCCACAAGTTTGTCTCTGATACTGGGATGGACTGGGACAAGTGGCTACCAATTTTACCGTTTGCCTACAGAGGAGGTATCACAAGCATCAACAGGCTTCTCTCCAGTCGAGCTACTGTGTTCGAGCAGCACCAAGTTCCTGTGTGTGCACATCACAGAGGACCTCTCCTGGACTGAAAACAGCAGCACTGGCCAAGAAACACAGCAGCGTCTCTACTTCCTCTGCAAACTGAGTATAGCCGTGGTCCCGGTGAATCGTTGAACCGTTTTCTTCAAATGGTTTATTGAATTGAACTGCCCGAAATAACTACTGGTGATCCGAAAACCGATGCAAACGGTTCTTGACTCGTGAACGAGTCGGTCTATTGTTCGTTATCTGGCTCGGCTCGGTGTTCATCTTCAGTTCTCTCTTCACAGCAGTTCAGTCAGTGTACTGTCTGAGTAAATTAATTACTTCGGGATATTGGTTTGTTTGAACTCAGAGGGAGTGTCAGCCACATTGAAAAAGTTAACAGCTTAAGTCATTTGTGGATTAATGCGTATTGGAGATGCAAACAGTTTAAAACGATTCAGTTTGATTTGGTGAATCGATTAAAAAACATCCGGTTACATCAAACGATTAGTTCGCGAACTGGATATAAAGACTGCTTTGTTTTGAACTCTCTCTCACAACAGACACGGAAGAGAAGACAATGCTGAATAGTCGTAGTTTTTGCAATTTTTTGACCAAAATGTGTTTTTGATGCTTCAAAAAATTATAACTGACCCTCTGATGTCACATGGACTACTTTGATAATGTTTTTCTTAACTTTCTGGACATGGACAGTATACCGTACACACAGCTTCAATGGAAGGACTGAGAGCTCTCGGACTAAATCTAAAATATATTGAAACTGTGTTCCAAAGATAAACGGAGGTCTTATGGGTTTGGAACAACACAACATAATTTTGCTATCTGGGTGAACTAACCCTTTAAACAAAATAACTGCTCTTGAGCCCTTTGTCACTTTAATCAGAATGAATAAGCTTTTTTGGCATTAAAAATCTTTTTATCTGCACTGTTTGATCACTTCACTAGTTTGCACTCTATCTGCCATGTGCCTTGCCTGCTTTATTTAACCTTATTTTTAATTTTATTACATGTCATTTTTTTTTTACATTCCCTTATTATACAGCTGTATTTTATATTTAATATTTGATCTAGATTTTTAGGCTCGACTGTTAGTGTTATCTGTATGCACCGGCGGTCTGAGAGTAATGCAATTACGATTCTCTGTATGTATGTACTGTACATGTGGAAGAATTGACAATAAAGCAGACTTGACTTGTATGTATGGCTGGTCCAAGGGCCACTGGATCTCCTACGGAAGAGGGCGATTCATCTGATGGAATGGCGAGAAATGAAATGGGCATTGTCCAGTATGTCTTTGAGATGAGAGACCGACTGGAGCACTACAGGAGATGGCCCAAGAGAACTTCAAACAGGCCCAACAAGCTCAAAATAAATGATATGACCAACACGCCAGGACCATAGGGCTGCAGCCTGGACAAAAAGGTACTGTTACTGTTCCCTACCTCTACAAACAAGCTGGTGATGAAGTGGAAAGGATCCTACACTGTTGTTCGCAAGGTGGGACTAGTGACATAAAAAAAATGTATCACACCGACAAAGGCAAAGCAACATAGACTTACACATTAACCTGCTGAAGGAGTGGAAAGAGCCACCCAGCAAACCTGGATGTCTATTCCAACATGTCACTACCATGGCTTGGCTGATATGCAAACTTTGCTGTTTTTCATGTTATTTAGTTTTATTCGTGTTACTTATACATTTGCTCAGACAGTACAGACTCTCATCCAGTATAATCGACAAACACTATTGTACATCTGATCTAATTTAAACTTTGGTTACGAAACAACGCCACCTCGGAACTCCAGCTTCAGCATTCCCATTGTTGCCGTCCTGCATCCTAAGACACCGTCGTAAAAGGAGGAAAGGCAAACATTGCTGGAATTCAATGCTGATTGTGGAAAAGAAGTTTTAGTCTTCCTCTCCCTACCATCTTGTTAGCCAACTTACAGTCTCTGGATTACAAAGTTAATGTGAGAATCACATTCCAGCGGGACATTCGTAACTGCTGCGTTTTGGCTTTCTGTGAGACGTAGTTACACTCAGAAGTACCCGATACAGCCATTACACTTCATGGATTCTCCGTTTTTTTTGTCTTGACAGCTTAATAAACTAAAGTAAGAGCAGAGGTGGAGGCGTGTGCTTTATGATTAACACTCGCTGGGGGCGCTGATGTTACAATTTTATCTAAACACTGCTCCCCTGAGATTGAACAGCTTTACATTAAAGTGCATCCCTTCTACCTCCCATGGAAGTTTAATTCAATCATTCTAACAGTTGTTTACATCCCGCCTCATGTGGACAAAACTAAAGCATTGGACGAACTGTACAGCACCATAAATGGATTAGAAATTGCTCATCCTGTGGCTGCTTTCATTGTTGTTGGGGATTTTAATAGGGTGAATATGAGGAAAGTTCTTCCCAAATTCTACAAGCACATAAATTTCCCCACACGAATGGAACACATTCCATTCTGGAAAAATACCTGCTGATCTTGACACCTTCCCTTTGGTTCTAACCACACTCGAAGTGAGTAAGGCCTTCAAGAGTCAACGGCCGCAAAGCTCCAGGTCCAGATGGCATACATGGACATGTCCCGAGGGCTTGCGCTGTCCAGTTAACAGATTTCTTCACCAACCACTCCAACCTCTCCTTGAGACTAAAAGTGATCCCCACATGCTTCTTACCTTCTCATTCAAAGAGTTTTCTTTATTTTCATGACTATGAAAATTGTAGATTCACACTGAAGGCATCAAAACTATGAATTAACACATGTGGAATTATATACATAACAAAAAAGTGTGAAACAACTGAAAATATGTCATATTGTAGGTTCTTCAAAGAAGCCACCTTTTGCTTTGATTACTGCTTTGTACACTCTTGGCATTCTCTTGATGAGCTTCAAGAGGTAGTCACCTGAAATGGTCTTCCAACAGTCTTGAAGGAGTTCCCCGAGAGATGCTTAGCACTTGTTGGCCCTTTTGCCTTCTGTCTGCGGTCCAGCTCACCCCTAAACCATCTCGATTGGGTTCAGGTCCGGTGACTGTGGAGGCCAGGTCATCTGGCGCAGCACCCCTTCACTCTCCTTCTTGGTCAAATAACCCTTGATGCCTTCAGTGTGACACTACAATTTTCATAGTCATGAAAATAAAGAAACTGAATGAGAAGGTGTGTCCAAACTTTTGGTCTGTACTGTAACTTTGATGTTCTGTAAAACAACAAACTTTAAAATACTTTGTTCTTACTGGTGAAAATCAGATGGTCATCTCTGTTTTCTCTTAGGTGCATCACAGTGTAAGCTTCACAGTTAACATCACTCTCATCAGCGTAGTCCATATCAACAACAAAAATATATCTTGACTCCATATAGTGGTTATTTTGGAAAAACCCCCGGGTATTTTGAGCAGTAGGATTATAAAAAGAATATGTGCTAATATAAAACTAAATTAAGTAGCCTATATAAAATTGCAAACATCTATCTTTCAGTACTTTTTTACTTAAGTACATAAAAAATCGAGTACTTTTGTACTTTCACTTGAGTAAGATTGAAAAAGGAGTACTTTTACTCTTACTGGAGTAATATTTTATTATATGTATCTGTACTTTTACTCAAGCACTTGACTTGTGTACTTCGTCCACCACTGCCCTTACCTTTCTAACTAAACCGGGATTTACAGCTGTGGATGTGTTTATGACTCGTTATTACGATGAATCTGGTATGTACAGCATTTCCACTGTTCATGTTTTTATGTGTACTGCTTACACAAATGTAGCAAATAGAGTCTTTATATGCTTTCCATTGAAAAATAGCGAACTGTCGTCGAGGCTTGAGGCTTAGAGCTTTATAATGATAGTTTGTTAAGATTAAATTTGTCCCGTTTCATTTAATATATTCATAAACACTGACACGTGCGAGTTGAGGGGCCTTGAGGACGGCCGCGTCGGGGTGCTGGCTAACAGGCTAATCGTATTCTGGACTCGAGACGGAGAGTCCAGAATACAAATCTCCTGGAGAGTCCCTAAAGGGGAGGGTACTGTCATGGTTGGTAAATTGTTGTCCCGTTTTGCACTATGTGGGTGGAGTGTTATGTGTCTCTCGTCAGCACTGTTCAGTTCATGTGGTCATCTCCATTAATTGTTCATCTACACCAGCTGCTACTCATTACCCAATCCTTACTTATTTCCCTGTCTTTCGCCTTGTGTTTATCAGAGCGTTGTTTGAAGTTTCCCGTTCGTATGCCTGGTTTCTTGTTCCTGTTATTCTCTGTTTCATCTCTTCGCTGGATCAGCTCACCTCTGGAACCCCATCCACTCCTCACCACTAAGGATCGCTCGTCTCAGTTCCTGTGTCACGCTCCCCTGCTGTATCTTCTCACTGCCACTTCCTGGATCACTGTCAGACATCGCCACTTCCTGGATCACCGTCAGACTTCTCCTCACACACCTGTTGTTCATGCCACTATTCTTTGTTCCTTGGACTCTATCAATAAATTCTTATTCAATTACTTGCACTTGCTTCCTCACCCTTATTTGCCATTACACCTCCACGTTTGTCAATGTCTGTTTATGTCCTGTTATTGTCACTGTATGTCTGAGCTTCGTCACAAGCATTTCAATGCCAAGTTTTCCCCAGTGTTTACTATGCAAATGATAAATAAATGCCTCTTGACTTTAAATATCGCTGCTAATTCAGAAAGTGAAAGGGGTTTAGGAGAACAAACAACCAGAGCCGATGGTGAGAGAGCCAGAACAGCCAGCAGGTGTTGATCTGCTTCATCTGGAAGAGTCCAAACAAGCTGAGCTGCACCAACTTCTGGACATTACCCTTTGTAGTTTTGTCAGAGGCCTGGATGGCCCGACTTGGTACAATATCAAATCCACCTTCTTGATCCAACACCGTCCCAGCAGTGGCCATACAGAGTACACAAAAGGCTGGTTTCACCCCTGAAGGCAATGATCAGGTCGATGCTGTAGTTGGGAGTTATTAAACCATCCAAGAATGAGTGGAGTAGCCCAATTGTTATCATCCCAAAGAAGGACAACACCTTGCACATATGCACTGACTTAAATGCCCTGTCAAGATATGTCAAGATATGATGCTTACCCTATGCTTACCTTTACCGCATCGATGATTTTCTGGAGAGGATCGGCCAAGCCAAATGCACCACCACCTTGGGTATTGCAAGTTCTCCCTGGACGAGACACACAGACCCTACATGGTGTTCCAGACTTTTCAAGATCAAGAACGAAGAAAGAGGTCCGGACTTTCTAGGGGTTCACGGGATGTATCGATGCTTCATTCCCAACTTCTCCACCACTGCTGTCCCACTAACCAGACTTAAAAAAAAAAAAAAAAGTGTGAAGAATCCCATTACCTGGACTAAAGTTTGAGATGCAGACTTTAACCGCTTAAAGAAGCAGACGTGCTCAGGCCCAGTCCTCAAGTGTCCAGACTTCACTTAGGAGTTTGCTGTTCAGGTGGATGCTTCTGGTGTGGGGATTGAAGCAGTACTGGCCCAAGGAAACACGGGTGAAGAAAGGCCCATTGCTTACCTGAGCAGGAAGTGGCCTCCAAGAGAGACTCGATACTCCACAGTGGAAAAAGAAGGCATGGCAATGAAGTTGGCATTGGAAAGCATCACATACTACCTGCTGGGAAGGAAGTTTATCCTTGAAACAATGAACAGAACCCTGACATGGATCCATACAATTAAGGATCACACCTGTCATGTGACTAGATGGTAGATTTACCTGCAACCATACCAATTCAAAGTTTGAAATTGACCTGGCCTCCAGAATAAGATAGCTGACTACCTGTCTCGGTACACGGTCAGTTTACGGCCTGGAGGGGGTGGGGGGGTTGTTTTTATGACAAAGTGAGCAGTCCCTATCAGTTAGAGTAACACATACACCACAACTCACCTCGCTCCTTCTTTGTAATTCCCTGATGAGGTGATGCGGGTGCACACTAGGGGTGTCGCGATATACTGGTATTGATTATAACAGTGATATTAAAAGAAATAAATATCAATATCCTGTTAATTTAGTGTGTGTTGATATACCGGTATTAGTGATAACAGTAATATTTTAAATGAACAGTTCTCTTATGTTGACACGACCATTGCCAGTACCTGGTTGAGCTCCCAGGTGGCAGTATTGTGCCTTAATGCTAACACCTGTCAAACAAGATGATGACACAGTGCTGGCAGCTACTCTGAGGAGAGCCATGTTCAGTAAGTTGCCGTTATTTTACTAGTCATAGAATGGGAAACATTATATTAACCTGTTAACAGCGATTTTCTGTGTTCATATATTTAAGGGGGATTATTTTAATAAGTACCGCATTTTCTTTTTTGTTTTCGCAATCAATATGGCCTGTGCATAGTAACACTTTATTTCTTTGTTCAAATCTAGCAACAGTTACACAATTAAAACTGATCTTGAAAAACTGAGCAACCATATTGCTACATTAACCCTTTCGAGTAGATTAACGCATATATGCGTTTTGAGTAATTTTCTCCTGATAACCCCGAAAATAACTTAAATGACACTTTCAGTTTTAATCGTACAGATAAGAGCAATACATCAATCGAATCTGTAAAGGGTCTACTTTTTTTAATACAGACATAACAACAAAACTTTGTGCACTTATAAAATAAAGATAACAAACAAGGTGTGCTGTCTGCACCCTTTGCCTGCGTAAAATCTTCTTTTACAAACACGTCATTAAAATGAACTGTAACTCCGTGAGTACTCAACGAAAAGACATGAGAGAGATATCTATAGAAAGCTTGACATGTCTATTTTTAAACTAAACAAGTGACCACAAGAGATCATAAACATGAGTAAGTCTCTTTTTATTTATTTATATACTTGTACTAGTTTTCACATAACGTGTAAACATTTTTTTCTAGTTAGACTTTTTCCAAAGACTTTTTCCAAACTATAATTCCTGACTAAATGTATAATCAAGTGAAACATTATGAAGTTTCAATAACAATATACAATACTGTACCATTCAAAAGCTTGATGTAAATAATATAAATGTAACAAATAGATAACTGTAACAAATGTAAATACAATGCTTTTCTTTCCATTTATTCCCCCTAAAAACCCAGAAAAATATTCTCAGCTCTTTTCAACATTAATAATAATGATAATAATAATAACAATAAATGTTTTTTTTTGTAGAAAATAAGATTGTTAAAAGGATTTCTGAAGGATTGTGTGACTGGAGTAATGATGCCAAACAATTTGTTTGAAAACCAGCTTTTATTGTTTCTAATAAACTGTTTAACTGCTCCCCCAAGTGGATATTAAATTATGTTGTGGGATAATTAAATATATTCTTAATAAACTACAAACATAAAATTATATACTTTTATTTTGTTCTCACATTCTTTCTTGTAACTCCTCACTCACAGTGGCACAGCTGAATGGGAGGCTCATTATGCAGCTCATTATGCGGGCCTTTGTCTACTCAGATGTAAATCACAATGATATTCATGGTAGTTGACGCCTACTCACATATGACTTTTACCAACAAAAAGTGTGTTAGAAAATTTTAATCAATATATTGTTTTCTGTCAGTGAGTAAACAAGATGATTTTCACATAATTTAGAAAGAAAAATTCTAGGCTACAAGCTCCAGTTTTAAAAAATCCCGGGAACCATTGCTCTTTATGTGTTTTATGGCCTTTTCAAGTGTTTTAAAAAAATTTGTTTTTCACTAACCACGCATAATATTTTTTTCCTCAAAAACACAATCATTTACATACATGCATTTCACATATTATTATAGCCCAGTTTGTGGTGATTACAGTGAGATTAGACTTTACCCATTTAGATATTTATAAGAAACTGAAAAAAGCACAAATGTCAGGGCATGACAAAACTTCTCCAGGCCCCAAAAATACCCTTAGACTCCAGAGGGTTAAACTCTGTAAAAAGTTAAGTTGATCGCAGTGCCATGCACTTAATGCCTCATCTGCGGTCATTCTTCAACAAGGTTCATTAGTTAACATTAGTTAATTATATTATTTAACATATATAAATAAAAAATAATAATGAACAATATTCCCACAGCATTTTTTAAATCATAGTTCGTGTTAATTTCAGCATTTACTAATGCATTATTAAAATCACAGGTTGTGTTTGTAAACATTAATGCACTATGAACTAACATGAACAACGAATGACTATTTTTATTAATATTAACAAATATGAATAAATGGTGTAATAAATGTATTGTTCATTGTTCATTCATGTTAGTTAAAACTAGGAATGTACATTTTAAACAAAATATTCAATAATCGCTGGGTATTATTGGATTAATAGTCGAAAATAGCACCCTTCCCACTTATGCACCCATGCACGCATAAACACACACCCTTAAAAAGAGAGAGAGAGAGAGAGAGAGAGAGACCATTCAGGGTTTCAATCTGTATGATAACAAACTGTTTAATTCATTTGAGAATAGTCCATCTTAACCCAAGCCAGCCGATGGTTGTATGATTGCTGAAACATATTAATATAACATAACCGGCACTTGTTAACGTAACAGTCCCTTGATTTTCAACTGCTTACAAGACTGTAGGAGCCTAGGACATTTCTATTTTAAAAATGAGCATGAACATTAATATAATTAATTAAATTAATATAATTTAAAAAAGTTTACACAATAATTAAGATTAGAACAGATTAATTCAGCCATGAATGGGCTTAAAATGCATCAGTACGTGCTAAAACAGAATATCATTCACAACACGAGCGCTGTCTTGCTCTCTCTCCCTCGCACCTATTAATCAATTGACACGATGGTGTCGATGTTTAAATCATTTAAAATGAGAATGTAAGTGTGCTCACCCCATTTTTGTTTGTAAGAAAAAATTAGATTAGATTTCATATCGCAATATATATCGCAGAAAAATTAAATATCGCAATGTAATTTTTTCCCAATATCGTGTAGCCCTAGTAGGCACTAAAACATATTGTGAACAGCCTGAATGACAGCACTTATGTGAACATTAATTTTAACGTCTGTATTTATAACAATAACCTATTTCACATATATGTGTATATATATATATATATATATATATATATATATATATATATATATATATATATATATATATATATAAAATATATATATATATTTATTTATTTTTTCATTTATTTATTTATTTTTAAAGAAGGCGGGAGCGCAATCTGTTCACAATCAGTCTGGCTGCAGAGAACACCCTTTCTGCTGTTGCAGCCATTATAATAGTTTAGTTTTGGTTTTAAATGGTAAAGTGGGCATATATCATTTTGATTCTTTATTAATTTAATTCAGAAATATGATTGGAACATTTTATGTTTGTTAAATTGAAGTTTGTTTGTTTTTTAAATAACCTACAAAGCGGACAGTGCAAGACAGTGAGTTGAGCATTTTTTATCGGTTCTCAAAAAGATAAATAAAAAATAAATAAGATTAGCATCATAATATTTTTGGAATAGTCGAAATTATGATAATAAAATCATGTTACTTTGCGTGAAGAAAAAACTGATATATTAAACCTTTATACTCTGTACAAAACATGTATAAAATTAATTTAAAAATAAGTATGTGGCACCTGTCATTCTTCACATTTAACACAAAATACAGCAATAGGCTTACTAACGATTTTTTTTACTCAAACTGATTTATTTCACGAGCCACTCATTTGTATTAAATTGTTTTTTTTTTCAACATGAACTCAAATATTTATTCATTTTTATTTCATGTTGGAAATATTACATAAGAAAATATCATTGATTTTCATGCCGCTTGAAAGGAGGCGAATATCTCACTATAAATTAAAGAGCATAAAAAAACATTTATTGTTTGTAGTTTTTCTTAAAATGTACAGAAGGCTGAGGCTTTGTGTTATAATAAAAAGTAACAAAGCCCAAAGCTTATTGTGATTAAAACATTACATATTATTTCAAAGCATTTATTAGGTGTGCACCGATCGAGATCGGCTGAACGTTAATGCGCATCTCGTCAGTAAAGCCGGTTCTCTAATCAGCGGTAAATTTCCTCAGGTGCGTGATTTCACATAGAGCCGCTGTTACTACACAGAGCCATTTGTAACTGACTAGTTGTGCAAATAAACGTTGATGATGTACGTGGATTTGTGCAGCTTCTCAGTTAACAGCGGCTCTGTGTAGTAGAGTAAACTCCAACTCTCTATACTGAGTGAGTTACATTCTTCATCATTCAAAGTGATTTTGTGTAGGGACGCACTGATTTTTCATAGCCGATTCCGATACCGATTTTTTACAAACAAATTGGCCGATTCCGATACCGATTTCCGATTTTTTTTTTTCATTTATTCATTTTTTATCTTTAAGCAACAAACAAGAAAGAAGGAAAAGTGTGCATAAACAAGATGTTTATTTGGTATTTAATAGGCCAAACTGGCTTTTGGCTATTGAAAACAATAACCGTGACAGTCTGAAATTAACAGCTACATTACAGACATCAGCATTTAGCTTTTGTTTTTGAATTGGGTTGAAACTACAGAGAACTGGCCTTAAATTTAAAGATTAACTGTAACCATGTGAAATTAAAGGCAATTACTGCATAGTTCTACAATCCAAACAACACAATCAACACACATTCAATAAGATGTTTCTTGATCAGCATTCAGTATTTTAGTTTTTAAATTTGGTTTTAAATAAAAAAAAGGTCTTTACCAGTGTCTTTATTTACAGACTAAATAAAAGTATGCTATATAAATAGATTATTCCAAAATGTTAAAATCAAATAATGTTGGTTCGAATGAAACAAAGATGCAAAGTGTTTTCATTCATCCAAAAAATAATAATAATAAAGGTAATGATTCACATCTTTATTTTTTTCACTTGAGCCAGTGAAAAATAAATAACTATTCTCTCAAGTAAAAAAATATAGATGTGAATCATTACCCTAAATTTTTTTCATTGGATGAATGAAACACTTTTTCTCAGTGTGCTACAGCAGGTGATTTTTAAATCAAATTAAGTCGATGTAATTTTAAGGTAAAATAAAAATAATCAACTGTCGTTTACTTCTGGTTTTCAAATGTGTATGCAAGTTCCACTTTACAAAAAAAAAAAAAAGTTTCGTCACAGTTTAGTCCGTTTAGTTTCTCATCCAACACGAGAAGTTGATCTGAACATCTCTTCACGGTCTACTCGTGTTCAGGGTGCGGACCGGTAACAGTAAGCTCGCGCAGCTTTAGTGTGCGCAGAAAAGGGACTCTTATTTGTGCGCTAGTACACCAACGGCTGATCGCTTCCTGCTGCTATCTGTGCCTCAGACATGTAGCTCTGCATTTCCAGTGCTGATCGGCTGCCCGTGTCCTGCGCACAGATTTCGAAATACTTCCACACAAATGACATAGCGAACGGTTACAATGTAGTCTGTGCACGCGGCCACACTTCCGGAAAAAGTGGCCAAAAGAAGACCAAAAACCGATTTATGGCAGGTCAATCGGTGCATCCCTAATTTTGTGCCCCCACAAGTCTTGGAGTATGACACATGATTTGCAGTTAACTACTTTAGACACTTTATTATGATATTATCATTAAGCATTACATTATGTTTTGTATTTAGCAAAAGGGAGTTGTATGGGTTTGATATTACAATTTTAAGGAATTTTTATATTGTTACTGATGGTTTATGCTGGCTTAACAGATAAATCAAAAGGAGATGATGTGCTTGAAGAGTATGAAGCCACCAATACATGAGTAAGCCACAATTGCATATTTTAAGATTATCATGTTTGTCAGGTTTATTTTTTCTACAATAATAATAATAATAATAATAATAATAATAGTAATAATAATAATAATAATAATAATAATAATAAAGAGCCTGATCTCTTTCTTTAAAAATTCAACTAAGTTTTATATATATATATATATATATATATATATATATATATATATATATATATGTTGTCAAAAGACCCGGTACTTCGGTACCAAGCCGGTACTAAAAAAAGGAAAACGTCACGGTACCAGGTTTCTTTAAGTACCGGTGGGACCGAGGTCCCGTACAAACCCAGTTCTTGACGCATACATCGCTATGATTTCCGTGAAGCAGAAAACGCGGACGGAATCTCAAAATCCAGTCATGAAAATGAAACTTAGATTTTAATATGGACAGTCAGGGAATTAGTCAAAGTTAGCATAAATTAATAAAATCAAAGCTCCATATGGACGAGTATCTGTAAATGTTAATTTACATGCTGAATCGACACGCTACATTAACTATATTCTTTGTTGTCTTCTCCTGTCAAAATAATGGAGTTTATTTAGAATTATTCAGCTTTTTAGAACAAGCTGAAGATAAGCCGGTTTCTCCGGTAGTGGGCGGGGCTAATGCACAAATGGCAATTTCATTGGCTGGCACTGATCTATTAATGTCTCTGTTTTGATTTCAGCAAATCAGTTCGACCGAACGCAGACAATGTGATTAATATTCATGAACCCAGCAGCTCATCAATCCATAGTGCATTGTATATTGTTGGTATGGTAGTAGAATTAGTTGTAGTATTATCTTTTAATAATGTATGTGATACTGCTACTGCTGTTGAAAAAAATAATACAATTTTATTTTTTAAAGAAATTAATCACACAATATTTCTTCCATGTTTTAAATTTAATAGCAAATCCCCTTTATTTACCAAAAAATAAAATGTGTTCAAATTTCATAAATTAAAAGACAAATTAAACTTTGGTGAAACTTGTTTACTGTTTTTCATAATTATATTACTTGTAGAAAAACTTTATACAATTGAAAATAAGTATAAAAAATGGCATTGGTTTTATTTTTAGTGATAAAAAGTTTTTTTTAATTAGCATATTTTTGTGTTTTTGCTTTGGTACCGAGTACCGTTGATTTTCACTGGTATCGGTACCGAATACTGACATTTTGGTACCGTGACAACACTATATATAACACTATATATATATATATATATATATATATATATATATATATATATATGTATATGTTTGGACCGTCATTCATTTATGTGCTGTCCCATTTATGTGCATTCATTTTAATACGAGTGATCCATTTTAATAGGGAGATCAGTATGCACTTGGAATTGTGACTTTGTTGTTAGAAGACCCATTTTCTAGTAAGACTGACTTTCTTTTTACAAAATACATTTACAGTGAATTAAATTAATTTCCTTAAAGGGATAGTTCACCCAAAAATTCAAGTTAAGGGGGTCGTTCTTACAAAATTAAAATTAGCCTGTGATTTATTCACCCTCGAGGCAACCTAGGTGTATATGACTTTCTTCTTTCAGATGAATCCAATCTAAGTTTTATTAAAAATGATTCTGGCACTTCTGAGATTTATAATGGCAGTGGGTGGGAGTTTCTGTTCAACAAAAGAAGTACAATAAAATGTATCCATCCCTAATGACATAACATCATATACAGCCAAGTATGATGTCCCATACGGGAAGTCGTGGCCTAATGGTTAGAGGGTTGGACTCCCAATCGAAGGGTTTTGAGTTCTAGTCTCGGGCCGGACGGAATTGTGGGTGGGGGTAGTGCATGAACAGCTCTCTCTCCACCTTCAATACCACGACTTAGGTGCCCTTGAGCAAGGGATCGCACCCCCAACTGCTCCCCGGGCGCCGCAGCATAAATGGCTGCCCACTGCTCCGGGTGTGTGTTCACAGTGTGTGTGTGTGTTCACTGCTCTGTGTGTGTGCATTTCGGATGGGTTAAATGCAGAGCACAAACTGAGTATGGGTCACCATACTTGGCTGAATGTCACTTCACTTTCACCATACTCAGAATTTGTGCTCTGCATTTAACCCATCCAAAGTGCACACACACAGCAGTCAACAAACCTGGAGCAGTGGGCATAATTTACGCTGCGGTGCCTGGGGAGCAGTTGGGGGTTCGGTGCCTTGCTCAAGGGCACCTCAGTCGTGGTGTTGAGGTAGTACTAAACAGTGCCTCACACGCGCTACGTGGGGTGAATAAATGCCTCCTGTAGTGAATCAATGTGTTTTTCTAAGAAAAATATAACTATTTAACACATTATAAACACTTTCCTTTAGCTTGTGCTGACTTTCGTGTGTGCAAGCTGTTCCGGGCGGATGACGTAGGACTTTGGTGTAGCGTTAGCTCAAGTGAGAATATGCTAGTCACGCAAGAACCAACGCTTGTTTACAGGACCATAGGAAAACCAGTCTCTTCTTGGCTTTCATTGAAATCCTCCAACACCTCTCTTTACAAATCCTTGTTTTATAATTCTAATTCGGGATTCGCTCGTTTTGCACTCTCCTCCGCTTTTCAGTGTTCGTCACTTCTCACCATGCATGCGCTTCGCCGATGTCTTATGTCATCCACCCAGAAGGGCTTACACATACAACATTTAGTGCAAGCTAGAGAAACATTTTATTATGGAAGGATGCACTTTATTTAACTTCTTTTGGACTGTTCAACAGAAACACCCACCTACTGCAATTATAAAGCTTTGAAGAGCCAGGATATTTTTAATAAAACTCTGTCTGGATTGGGAGTGGTCCCATGTATTTCTTCTGTAGATTTAAAAAAAATAAATAAAGTTTGGTGTTCCTCAGAAGACAGAAGGTCATACAGGTTTGAAACCACATGAGGATAAACACATGACAGAATCTTCAGTTTTGGGTGAACTATTGTTGTATTGCAATCAGTGTTAATTTCGTTGACTAAGTATTTTCGTCATTATTTTTGTCACGAATATATTTTTGCGGACGAAAACGAAACGAAAACTAAAAAATAAGTCACTGATGGAGACTAAAACTATGACTAAATTGATTGAGGAGATCGTCAACGAATAAAGGACGAGACGAAAATAGAATGTGACGGAAATCCAATCAGCAGATGGGAGAGATGCGAGGAATCAACAAAAGAACCGGCAAAATGAAACAGACTGCATGAGAGAAGAGAACCAATCAGAGCCCGACTTATTGAGACGTGAAGCGAAGGTATTCAGTTTTTGACTGAGCTCCCGGGAAGACGGCATTCGAAAATGTCCACAGCTGGGAGAAAAAGAAGGGGAGACTTGTGGGCTCACTTCACGCGTGACGACGAACAAAACAAAACAAAGTGTAAAGCATGCGGAGCGATCATTCGTGGCAAGAACACAACCAATTTGAAAAGACATTTACAGACGAGCCACTCTGACATTTTTTTCTCAAAGGTAAATTCACAACGATGTTCTTTTGTTTATTGAGCTAAGCAAAATTGGAAGACTGCTGTGCATAGATGTTGTAGCATTAAATATTACGAACTGAAAAGTACTGTAAAATAGCCCCTTCTTCAAGTTAGATGAGAGCACCATACTAATACATAAAATTATGCTACATACATTTGATTAATTCTAATGTTTAGTATATTTTATAATGTTCTACTTGTTGACAATATCACAAATATTTCTAGATTAGTGATGTGAAACGTGACTGTTCACATCCTATCATTATACATACTAATCTAGCAATATTGTGGTATTTAAAACATACAATATTGCTAGACAAATTAATACCTTATCAAATCTTGTACTTTTTTTATCCACCTAGCTGCCAACTTATTAAATATTTACTTTAAATTAAAAATGTTTGCACTTATTTTTCAGCTCAGCTGTAAGCTTTAAAGTCCTGGACCTAACTTTATTTTTCTTTTATTGATGTTCAATTGGCAGCTAGTAATTGTTTACATTATCATGACAGTGTTTGTTGCTGCATAAAAGCTTTTGAATTGAAATAAAGACACAGTTGTGTTGTAATAAAGCTGAATTTGTGTTTTATATATTTTGGTTAAGTTTGTTTCCTATACCAGCAGTAAAAAATTGTCTAGTAAATCGGTTATTGATTTTAGTCTTATTTTAGTCGACTAAAATACCAAGCAATTTTGGTCGACTAAAATACCAAGCAATTTTAGTCGACTAAAATAAGACTAAAATTTAAACAAATCAGATGACTAAAACTTGACTAAAACTAAAAAGAATTATAGTCAAAATACTAAGACTAAAACTAAATTAAAATTTTGTGTCAAAATTAACACTGTTTGCAATTCATACTTGTATTTGACATTTCACCTGACAATAGTTTTGATAAATGGATTTGAAAATATTTGTTAATTTTTTGTGTGTGTTTTTATTTATTATTATTGGTGTTGTTTTTCAATTTTACAGGGGAAGATGCTGCAAATAGGAGTGGATCTTGCTTGGCTGAAAACTGCTGAGAAACGCATCATGTCGTGCTGAAAAAAAAGAAGTTTAGAGAAGAGAAAAAGACCATTCTCTCCAAGGAGGTCCAAACACCATCACAGACTTTGATTAGTGAGCACTAACATGTATTCTGCATTTATGATAATGAATGGAATGCTGTTGTTTAACCTGATACATGTCAGCAATATAAATCTTATGACATTAAGAGTACATATGGACCAAATAAAAATGTTTTTTGTGTCTTTGTTTTGACATTAGGATGTTAAATTGTTGTAAGACCATTTTCTTTACATTGAATTTTTATTTGTATTTTTTTTTTTTTGAATTGTTTTGAATTGAAACATTGAAAGTGAAGACATTCTGGTGCTGAAAATTAATGTTAACTTTGAACACCAACTTTGGTGTTCTCATCATCCATTCTGGTGTTAATATTTTACACCTTAAGAGTTTGTTGGATAACACTGTCAGAGTGTTAATAATGTTAACTCTTTCAAAAGTGTTAATTTAACACTTTACCAGTGATTCCCATATATGCTATGGGCAAGTGCTAATTTTAACTCTGAGGGAGTTAAATCCACTTTTTAAAATTTGCTGTGTACTTTACAATGAATGTGATGCAGTGCATAGAACCATTTTCATAGTGGAGCCACTCTAAGTCTTTCAACCACTCTCTTCGAAGACTTTATGCCTTCTATTCGGATGGTATCAACTTTCACCACATGAACGCTGTCACCAGCACTATTATTTGTAGGTGGTTCACAAAAGAAATCTGTCAGTGTTTCTTTTTTTTTCTCTCTCTTCTTCAGCCCTTTACATTCCCCAGGGTAGTTAGCTCCCTGTCACCTGACACCAAAAAGCAGTGACTGGCTAATATTAACGGCAGACAGATCACAATATCAACACTCAGCAGGCACATATTCTAAAACGTTTTAGAGAAATGAAAACAGGTCGCACGACAACAATTATATGCAAAAATTTATCTCCCAAATTTATGTTGCATATTTTACATTTCTGGAACCAAAATGTTAACAAAAGTTTTCAGATTTCTATGTATTCTAAAGTTCAAACTTGGTGAACTCTGGCCTGCGAAATTGCATCATCGGCAGATTGCTACGTCACGCCGTGACCTAGTATCTGAATATAAAATATAAATATAAAAAGAATATAAATATAAAACTGCAGCGCTGCAGGAAAGTGGAGTATATTGTATGTTCTTACATTTTAGGTGTTTTTATTATTATTGTTTATGTATTAAAAATACGTTTTTTAAAAGATGCTGCAGAGCACAACGTCATACCATGATTATTGCAGCATCCAAACGAATTCCACATGCTCAAAGTGTAGTGTGACCGCGGCTTAACTCTTTAAAGGAAATAAAAAGTGCACTCCACCCATTCAACTTCCTCAAGGCACTTTGGTAAATATTCAGCTTGGAAAAAAAGGAAAGCACCGAGACATCTAGGTCGAACAAGCCTTCCAAGTCTGCCTCTAACCAACTAGAATTTCATTTTTTTTTTCAATCCTCACTACTGACAGTCTATGAATTTTTATAGTGTTAAGTATATGCCACCCAGATTTTAGAAGTGATTAAATTAAACCAATAGTTTATAAAGTACTAAAAAAAAAACAGCATGATTTGATAGCCATTGAACACTATAAACATTGCAATTATAAGCACTGTATCTACATAAATCATTGTGTAGACATGGTCACAAAGCAAACAGAGATTCCTTAAATTGATGCAAGATGCAATTTCACGTTGGTTATAAATGTGCATACATAAACTTGCCCCAGCTTCCTCTACAACCCTTGATTTCTAAATGAATACCTATCAGATCACACAGAGATTTTAACGTTTGGCTCTCTATTTTGAATTGCTGCCTAGTTTGCACTTTCACCCTGTGAATCTCATTTCACTCAGTCTGTGGTATGAAATCCTGAGACCGTCAACCACAAAACCTTAATAAAAGCAATTATGCAGAAAACAAGTGAGGGCTCAGAGTTTGGGCAGAATCGTACACACAGTACAAATCATCATGCAAAACCCCTTTTGAATTGAGATTTGTTGTGGTATGTTGCTGACTTTTTTTTATTGAACATTAAAAATGTATTTTTGTCAGATGTTGCAGATAGGGATATGCCGGTATCAAATTTTCCTGTTGCGATTAATTGCTAATGCTTTTTATCACGGTATACGGTATTATTACGGTGTTTAAATTTAGTTTAAACAGTGGTCATAATACAGTATAACAGGTTACATTTTTCGTATAACAAAAATAACTTAACATTTAAATACAATAAAGCAATACAGAAAAATAAAGTTAAAAGTTTTACACAGATTAAAGTGCAAATTAACTATAAAGACCTCTTTAGTGACTTACTCTTCAATGAGCAATAGCTACATTTACTACAGAAGTTATTAATCTTTGTTTAAAAAATACAAGTCTTTAATAACAAGTTTAATAACATGTTATTAAATATTGGAATAACTAAGATTAATGAATGTTCAGAATAATTTTTCATTGGCAGTTTATGTTAATCAATGAATCAACCAATGTAGACTAATGAAGCCCTAATGTAAAGTGTGAATGAACATTAAAGAATCAAAAGACTTTCAAACAATTTTAAGTCTTAATATTTCAGTATTTGCCACTGTGATGAACACTAGTGAATCCACAAAAATGTAATGGCTATTTAAAATTATTTAAATATGTTTTAGAAAGTAGCAGCTGATTTAGGCCCCATCCACATGAAGCCAGAGTTTACCCCAATCCAATCTTTTTTTTTCTCATCTCAAGAAATATCCGCGTCCAGACGAAACCACAAAATGATGTAGCATACATGCCAGACCATCATGTGACGCTGTAATTCTGCCACAGAGATACACATAAAAAGGAAGAAGACAACATGCACTATGCTCATAAACCTTGCGCGTGGTAAACAAACGAACATGGAACAATACATTTATCAATCTGTGTTAATGTTAGAAGATAAAAAGGCAATCGTTCAGTGTTTGTTCATGTTTTTGTTGCTGTTACGTGATGTAGCGGTGTCTGATTAGGAGCGAGACGCGGGCTGATGACATCATCGTTTCAGAAAATATACGCATTGTCCACACGAAAACGCAAAGGCAGCATTTTAAAATTTATCCACTCTGGGACCCGGTTTCAAAAAATATTGGTTTCACTCTTCCAAATGACGGATCCGTGTGGACGAAACGGTTATCCATTAAAAAATTGTGTGTAGTCACAGAAATGCATCTCTATGTGGACGGGGCCTTATTTATGGGATTTCCAGGGTAAGGGCCGCATTTTGTGCAGTTTAGCGCTATCTGCTGTCAGAGAGTGAATGTGCTTTCATGCATCTATCATGTGTTACTCCATGTGCTTCTCATGCGTGCTTTACATCAGAGCCCACTCCTCTTTCAAGCAGAATACAGCTGTGTTTTGCATTTTGCCCAGTTGATGGGAAAATTATTCTTAAAATGCATTCCAAATTTGGGAAAATTTGTAATATATAATTTTTCACGGTATTTAGAAGTGTCCACGATAACAATAATGTGCATATTCATTACAGTGCTATTACCGAAAACTGGCACATGTCTAGTTGCAGAACATAATGACCATATTAGAAGATATGCTCCAACACCTTCTAAGTGACTAAGAATATCTTTCAGTTTATGACTAAATATGTTATCCTACCTTCGTGGTCATCTTCTGAAGTTGGTGTCTCAAAGCTACAGGCTGGAGATCTGTCTGAGAGACTCTGCTGTAATGTGATGTGAACCACCAGAAGCCTACGCAGACTAATCAGATCAGAGTTTTTCAGGCC